>NC_133974.1:1288026-1396895 GCF_047716275.1 Strix uralensis | reverse complement strand
GGGGGGGGGGACGGACGGACGGGCTAGCGGTTCCCACGCGCCAGCGCTGTGTCCCTTGGGCCATGGCACCCTTCTCGGGGCGGCACTGCCTACCCCTGCCCATCCCTGCCTGCAGCCCTGTCCCGGCTTTGCACACACACAGCACACACACCCCCCCCCGCACCAGTCCCTCTCCATCCCCCCGGGGGGGGCCGGGAAGAAGAAAAGCAGCCGGCGGGGGCAGGGGAGGGGTGGGGGTGGGAAATCCGTGCCCGGTCACCGTCTTGGCCGCCCGCCCCGCTTTGGCACCCCCGGCCTGGGGGCTTGTTTGTCCTCAGGTAAGGCGAGTGGGGCGCGTGGGGGGGGGGGGGGTGGAAACACACACGTCGCCCCCCCCCTCAGGCAGGGGATTCGAGAGGGACCCCCCTCCCTTGGGACCGCCCCCCCCCCGGGGCATCATGTCATCGCTGTGACCTCAAAATTGTCCTCGGGGGGGGGCTGGTCCCGGCTGCTGACTCAGAGCCTCGTGTCCACGGAGGCGGGGGGGGGGCGGTATGTTGCTCTGACCCCCCCCCCCCCGCCTCTGCCCGCACAGGCAGGACCATGGCGGTGCTGCTCCCGCTGCTCGGCCTCCTGCTCGCCTCGGGGGGGGGCCAGGCCCTCGTCCCCCCCAGCGAGCTCAAGCGTGAGTGGGGGCTGCATGGAGGGAGGGGGGGGCTATGTGGGGCCGGGGGGGGAGCACAGTCTGGGTGGGTGCCGTGGGGCAGGGGGGGGCCTGGCAGCACCGTGCCCAAGGGAGTGCTGGGTGGGGGACCCATAGGGGTTGTGGGGGGGGCACAGGTTATATTCGGGGGGGTCCCTGCAGGCTGGGGGGACAAATGGGATGATTGCGGGCTAGGGGGAGCGCTGTGCACATGGAGGTGGGGGGGGCTGGGTGGGGGGGCACAGAACATGGTTTGGGGGGGGCTGGATGGGGGGGACACACAGAGCATCACCCAGGACTCGGCAGCAGTGCTGCCTAAATATTGGGGGTGTCAGGCGAGGAGACGCCGCCCCAACCCGGGCGAAATTTTGGCTCCTGTTTCTTGGGTTCCACTTACTGGAACGGGGCCGTGGGCGAGCAAACGGGGCTCTGCACCCGCAAATATTTGTGTGCACTGGGGTGGGGGGGGGTGGTCCCACCGCTGCCTTGGGTGCGGCCAGCTGAGAGATGCTCTTCCTCGCCCCCGCACCCCCCCCCCCCTGCCCCCCCCCCCCGGTCCTCTGTGTGTGTGTCCCGTCCCTTCCCCAGAGATGTCAGCAGCCGGCAGCAAATACATCGACACCGAGGTGGAAAATGCCATCAACGGGGTGAAGCAGATGAAGACCCTCATGGACAAGACGAGTAAGGACCACCAAGCCATCCTGCACACCTTGGAGGAGACCAAGAGGAGGAAGGAGGTGAGTGAGGATGAGGAGGGGTGGCAACTCCCACCCTCCCAGCTGGGTTGGGCGCATCCGAAGGGCTCAGGGAGGGGGGGTTGTCTTGGTATTGTGGGAATTCAACAAGGCCAAGTGCCAGGTCCTGCACTTGGGCCACAACAACCCCCTGCATGGCTACAGGCTTGGGGAGGGGTGGCTGGAGCTGTCTGGAAGAGAAGGGTCTGGGGGTTCTCATTGACAAGCAGCTGAACAGGAGCCAGCAGTGTGCCCAGGTGGCCAAGAAAGCCAACGGCATCCTGGCTTGTGTTAGAAATAGTGTGACCAGCAGAAGCAGGGAGGTGATAGTCCCCCTGTGCTCTGCACTGGTGAGGCCACACCTGGAGGGTTGTGTCCAGTTTTGGGCACCTCAATCCGAGAGAGATCTCGAGGGGCTGGAGCGAGTGCAGAGGAGGGCAACGAAGCTGGGGAAGGGCCTGGAGAATAAATCCTGTGAGGAGCGATGGAAGGAGCTGGGACTGTTCAGTGTGAGGAGGAGAAGGCTGAGGGGAGACCTCATCACTCTCTACAGCTCCCTGAAAGGACATTGTAGAGAGGTTGGTGCTGGTCTCTTCTCCCAGGGAATTAGTGACAGAACAAGAGGGAACGGCTTTAAACTGCAACAGGGGAGGTTCAGACTGGACATGAGGAGAAAATGTTTCCCAGCAAGAGTGGTCAGAGAGTGGAATAGGCTGCCCAGGGAGGGGGTGGAGTCCCCATCCCTGGGTGTGTTTAAGGGCCGTTTGGATGAGCTGTTGGGGGATGTGGTGTAGGGGAGAACTTTGTAGAGTCGGGCTGAGGGTTGGACTCGATCCCAAGGGGCTTTTCCATCCTGAATGATTCTGGGATTCTGTGATTCTGTGACTTGGGGGGGCTGGATGTGGGTGCCTTGCAGGAAGCGGTGCAACTGGCCCGGGAGAAGGAGCAGGAGCTGGCGGCGAGGCAGGATGTGTGCAACGAGACGATGCTGGCGCTGTGGGAAGAGTGCAAGCCCTGCCTCAAACAAACCTGCATGCGCTTCTATTCCCGCACGTGCCACAGCGGCTCAGGGCTGGTGGGGCGGCAGGTGAGTGGTCCCACAGCACCCCGTGATGCCGAGGTGGTGGTGGGGGGGTGTGTGGGGTTGCGATTTAGGCCTCATCCTGCTCCCCTTCCCCGGCAGCTGGAGGAATTTCTCAACCATTCCTCACCCTTCTCCATCTGGGTGAACGGTGAGCGCTTCGACTCGCTGCTGGAGCGGGACCAGCGGCAGGAGCAGCAGTTGGAAGATTTGGAAGAAAGTTTTGGGTTGCTGGAGGATGGGGTGGATGACATCTTCCAGGACAGCACCCAAGTCTCTGGCCGCATGTATCCCTTCTTCCGAGCCCCTTTCGGTGGTTTCCGCGAGGCTTTTCGCCCCCCCGTCCAGCACGTCCGCCTCCCCCCGCGCAGCGGGAGGGTTGCCCGGGAGCTACATCCTTTTTTCCAGCATCCCCACCAGGGCTTCAACCGCCTCTTCCAGCCACTCTTTGAGATGATGCAGCGGATGCTGGAGGAACCGCAGGGTGGCTGGGAGCACCCGCTGGGTGGCTTCCCCTCAGGTAGGGTGCTCACTGCGGGCTGGGTGTCATGGGCTTCTCAGTTTGCCTGGAAACAGCAGATTTACAACCAGAATTCCCAGCAGTCCCCTCCCCCCCCCCCCCCGCCAGCTCCTCCTCATTAGGGGGTGACTAACTTCAAAGAATGAGCTCAACCCTAATACGACACAGCAGTGAATCCCCACGGGAGCCCAGGAATCACAAGCTCCACTGTTTGCAGAGCTGGGCTGGGTTTTTGGGTTTTCCCCCCCCACACCTCTTGCCTAATCTTGGCTGTGCTGTCCCAAAAAGGTGTTTGTTTTGGGCAGCAGCGCTGGTTGTAGCCCAGCTGCCGGTGCCGTCACCGTCTGCCACCGCAGCCCCGGCTGGGAAAAGGGCGATTTCCAAACGGAGGTTGGCAAGAAGCACTTTATTTTGTCAAAAACAGTGGAGGGGGGGGCAGAATTCCCTGGAAAAAGCACTTTTACATCCCCTCACAGCACCCTGGGGTGTTGGCCCTGCAGCTCTGGGGTGGGGGAGTCTGTGGTGCTGCCCCCCCCCCCCCCCCCATCCTGCGGTGTTTTGGGGTGCTGAGGTTGCGCTGGGCTCTCCGCAGAGTCGCGTAACTCCAGCAACGAGCGCATGGTGTGTCGGGAGATCCGGCGTAACTCAGCCGGCTGCCTGCGGATGCGGGATGAGTGCGAGAAGTGCCGGGAGATCCTCTCCGTGGGTGAGCCGGGACGGGGGACTGGGAATGGGGACTGGGGACAGGGTCTGGGGTCAGGGACTCTGGGGATGGGGACTGAGGCCAGGAACCAGGGACTAGGGATGGGGACTGGAGACAGGGACTGGAGCCAGGAATCAGGGACTGGGGACCGGGGATGGGGACTAGGGACAGGGGTCTGGGGATGGGGACCAGGGATGGGGACTGGGGCCAGGAACCAGGGACCGGGGATGGGGACTGGGGACCAGGGATGGAGACCAGGAACAGGGACCAGGAATGGGGACTGGGGTCCAGGAACCAGGGACTGGGGACCAGGGATGGGGATGGGGACTAGGGACAAGGACTGGGGTCTGGGGATGGGGGATCAGGGATGGGGACCAAGGATGGGGACTGGGGACCAGGGACAGGGACTAGGGTCCAGGACCAGGAACCAGGACCAGGGATGGAGACCAGGAATGGCGACCAGGATGGGGCTGGGGCTAGAAACCAAGGACTGGGGACTGGGACTGGGGTCTGGGGATCAGGGATGGAGACTGGGGTCCAGGGACCGGGTGTGGGGACTAGGGACAGGGGTCTGGGGACCAGGGATGGGGACCGGGGCTAGAAACCAGGGACTGGGGACTGGGACTGGGACCAGGGGCCAGGGTTGGGGACTGGGGATTGGGGCCAGGGACTGGGCATGGGGACCGGGGCCCGCACTCAGGGAGGGCAGGAGGGACACACATAGCGGACAAGATGTGCTGGGGGGGGGTGCACACACAGCAGGGGGGGCCGATGGGATGAGACTGCGCTGGGGTGCATACACCAGGGCTGGGGGTGAGCCCTGGCACCCCTAAACCCCCCCCAAATTCCCCCCCCCATACCCCTGCAGACTGCTGGCAGACAGACCCAGCCCAGAGCCAGCTGCGGGAGCAGCTGGAGGACGCGCTGCGCTTGGCCGAACGCTTCACCCGCCGCTACGACACCCTCCTCCACGCCTTCCAGGCCGAGATGCTCAACACCACCAGCCTCCTGGAGCAGCTCAACCGCCAGTTCGGCTGGGTCTCGCGTTTGGCCAACATGACCCAAGGCACCGACGGCTTCCTCCAGGTCACCACGGTGAGGCCCGTCAGCACCCTGGCATGGCTGGAGGGCTCAAGCCCCCCCCATTTTGCCCCCCTACACCCACCCCAGCAGGGCCAGTGGCCGCGGAAAGTGGGTCAGGGGGAGAAAGAAGTGATTGTGCACCCGAGCGGGCGCCTCTCAGCACAATAACTGGCCGTGGGGCCTGGTGCCAGGGCAAGGGGCCGGCGCAGGGGCTAGCCTGGTTTTCCTAAATTTCTGTGTCTCCCCCCCGCCCCCCACCCTCCTTTCTGCAGGTCCTCTCCAAGGCTCCCAACCTCGAGGACCCCTCAGCCCCCCCCGACACACAGGTGACAGTGCAGCTTTTTGATTCGGAGCCGCTGTCCCTCACGGTGCCCGGGGACATCTCGTGGGACGACCCCCGCTTCATGGAGATCGTGGCCAACCAGGCGCTTCAGCACTACAAGCAAAATGTCATGTGAGTTTGGGGAACTGTCCCCCCCCCCCCATATCCCCAGGGCGGGGGTGACTGAGGAGGGGGTCATACCAGAGCTGACCCCCCTCCTCCCATCCTTCCTCCAGCAGCGAGTAGCCAGACGACGCTCCCCACTGTCCCACCACATCCACTCTGTCCCTCCATCCCAGGGAGTTGAACACCGCTGCCCCCCCCAACCCCACCCTGCCACTGCTGGGGTTCCCCCCCCAATGCCAGGGGTCCCCAAACCAACAGAAAATAAAGGTAGAGTCGAACACCCCCCACCTGCGCTCTCCACTGAGCAAATAAATGTCGCAAAAAAGCAGCTGCGTGTGCCTGGGGCTGATTGTGGGGTGGTGTGAATTTGGGGGGGGGGGGGGGGGGGGGCAGAGGGAAGTCAAGGAAGTCCCCCCACACTCCCTGAGGGCAGGAGCCTCCCTCTCCCCCTCTACAAACCCACTGTGAAAGGCGTCGGGGTGGCAGTGTCCCTCCCTTGGGGACACCGAGGATCACAGCCACCCCCCCGGGGGGAGGCTTGGGGTTGGGGACACTCACACACCTCCCTCTGCCACCCTCTTGGGGATGGCAGGACCACCAGGGTGGCCCCCCCCCAGCCCTGCTGAACCCTCCCCCCACCCCCAGCCACACAGGGAGCAAGCTGTGAGCAAATGCACTTTATTTTGGGGGGGAGACAGAGGTTGGGGAGCAGCGGGGCCAGCCCCACCCCCAGACCCCCTTAGGAACCAATCTCCCCCCAACCAGCAGGCTGGGGGGAGGGGTCAGGGGGGGCTGCTGCCCCCCAGAAAGGACAGGCCCAGCCTCGCTGTCCCCTCCGGGCGAGGGGGGAGGTTTATCCGGCGAACAACACAAGACGGCGGCCGCCATCACCCCCCCCAATCCCATCAGCCACCCCCCTCCCGCCACGGGGAGCAGAAAGAAGCCCCACAAATAATAAATTGTGGGGCCAAAGGGGTGTGGGGCAGAGGAGGGGGGGGGCTCAGCTCTCCCCGTTAATGGCCGCGCTCTCCCCACGCAGCAAAGCCTCCCGTTCATCCAGGGCCCCGCGGCGGGGCAGGCGGGCGAGGAGGGGTCGGTGGAGGCTGTTGTAAAGAGCAGCGCCCGTTAGCAGCACCCCGAACCCCAAAATCTCCAGCCCGTGGAAGGTTTCCCAGCCCAGGGCCAGGCTGACGGCCCAGATGACGAGGGTGCGGAGGCTGTCCAGCACCATGCGGGTGGTGGCACTGATCTCCTTGGTGACGCTGATGCCGGCGAAGTTGAAGAAGGCGATGCTGCTGATGTTGCCCAGCAGGGCCAGTGCGATCAGGGGCCGGTGGCCGATTTGGCAGAAAGCGTCAAGGGCGTCTTCCAGTGTCCGGCGAGGCGGCGAGCCGAAGCTGCCCGCTGGGATGTAGTACATGGGCACCAGGAGCAGGGCCAGGATGAGGAAACCGAAGAAACCTGGGTGCGAGAGGGGTGTGAAGGGTGGCAGAGGGTGTGAGATGGGTGCAGGGGGGTGTGAGATGGGTGCCAGAGGGTGTGAGGGGTTGTCAGGGGTACGAGGGGCATCAAGAGGGGTGTCAGAGGGGTGCAGGGGGTGTCAGAGGGGTGTGAGGGGGTGTCGGGTGCGAGAGGCATCAAGAGGTGTTCAGGAGGGTGTCAGAGGCGTGCAGGGGGCATCAGAGGGTGTCAGGGGTATGAGGGGCATCAAGAGGAGTGTCAGAGGACATCAGATGGGTGTGAGGGGCATCAGAGGGGTGCACGGGGGCATCAGAGGGGTGTCAGGAGTCAGATGAGTGTGAGAGGTGTCAGAGGGGTGTGAGGGGCATCAAGAGAGGAGTCAGAGGGGTGTAAGGGGCGTCAGAGGGGTGCAGGGGGTGTCAAGAGGGGTGTTAGAGGTGTGCAGGGGTGTGTCAGACGGGTGTCAAAGAGGTGCGAGGTGTGTCAGAGGGCATCAGAGGGGTGTGAAGGGTGGCAGAGGGGTGCAGGAAGGTGGCAGAGGGGCGTCAGAGGGGTGCAGGGGGCATCAAGAGGGGTGTCAAAGGGGTGCAGGGGGGCATCAGAGGGTGTCAGATGGGTGTGAAGGGTGTCAGAGGGGTGCAGGGTGGTGTCAGAGGGGTGCAGGGGGGCATCAAGAAAGGTGTCAGGTGTGAGGGGGTGTCAGGGGCATCAAGGGGGTGTCAGAGCACGTCAGATGGGTGCAGGAGGGTGTCAGAGGGCATCAGAGGGAGTCAGGGGTGTGAGAGGGCATCAGGGGGGTGTCAGAGGGGTGCAGGGAGGCGTCAGGGGGGTGCTGGCTCCACGCACCACCCAGGGCTGCCTGTTCCCCACCCCCCCAGCCAACTCTCTCTGCGCCACAGGACCCAAACCCTCACAGCAGCACCCCCTTTGCACCCTGCAATCCAGCCCCCCCCGCCCCAAGCTGCCCTCCCCAGGCTGGGTTTGTGGGATCCAGCACCCCTCGAGCACTCAGCGCCCCCCTCCCCGGCTGATGTCGTGACAGACCCTCGGTGCCGACGGCCCGCAGCGGGTGCACATCGTGCTTGTAGACAAATTTCTCCTCCAGCACCATCTGGATGGCAACGATCACCTGTGCCATGATGATGAGCAGGTCACCTGTGGGGAGAGGAGGAGGAAGGGGGGCGACACGACGACGAGGAGGAAGGAGGAGGAGGAAGGGGGGCGAGACGACGAGGAGGAGGAAGGAGGAGGAGGAAGGGGGGCGAGACGACGACGAGGAGGAGGAGGAAGGGGGGCGAGACGACGACGAGGAGGAGGAGGAAGGGGGGCGAGACGACGACGAGGAGGAGGAGGAAGGGGGGCGAGACGACGACGAGGAGGAGGAGGAAGGGGGGCGAGACGACGAGGAGGAGGAAGGAGGAGGAAGGGGGGCGAGACGACGAGGAGGAGGAAGGAGGAGGAAGGGGGGCGAGACGACGAGGAGGAGGAAGGAGGAGGAAGGGGGGCGAGAGGACAACACCGAGGAGGAGGAGGAGGAAGGGGGGCGAGACGACGAGGAGGAGGAAGGAGGAGGAAGGGGGGCGAGAGGACAACACCGAGGAGGAGGAGGAGGAAGGGGGGCGAGAGGACAACAAGGAGGAAGGGGGCGAGAGGACAACAAGGAGGAAGGGGGCGAGAGGACAACAAGGAGGAAGGGGGCGAGAGGACAACAAGGAGGAAGGGGGCGAGAGGACAACAAGGAGGAAGAAGGAGGAAGGGGGGTGAGACAATGAGGAGGAGAAGGAGGAGGAAGGGGGGGCGAGAGGACGATGCCGAGGAGGAGGAGGAAGGGGGGTAAGAGACGAGGAGGAGGAAGGGAGAGAGTCGAGGAGGAGGAGGAGGAGGAAGGGATAGAGAGGATGAGGAGGAGGAGGAGGAAGGGAGAGAGGATGAGGAAGTGGGGAGATTGGGAAGGCGAGGCTGAGCCCCCATCTCCCTGCCCACCCACAGGCAGTGCAGCAGAGCCCTGCGGGGAGTTATTCCCCCCGCTGCCGTCCTCCCCGCGGCCACCCCACCTCCCCCAGGGGCCACCACGTACCGGTTATGACCTCGCTGAGCTTGTGCTTCTGGGTGGGGGAGCTGCGGAGGTCAGCCAGTCCCACCAGCACCAGCCCCCCGATGGTGACCAGGATGCCCAGCCACTGGCTCAGCTCCAGCTTCCGGCCCAGGAAGGCGACCGAGAGGAGCCCGGTGAAGATGATGACAGATCCTCGCAGCATCTGGAAGCTGGAGGCACTCGTCATGTTCAAGGCTACACGGGGAAGAGACAGACCCATGAGTTGTGTGCGCTGCCAGAGCCACCCCTCCGCTTAACAGTCTGCTGGTAATTAAGAGCAGATCGGTGATTAACGAACGGGAGGAAGAGGCAGCAACACTGTCCCCTCCTGCTTAGAGCTGCAGTAGAGAGGCTCACGCCAAGACACAGCCCCACGCTGCCCCCTGTAACAGGAACAAGCGTTTAGAAGACTTTTTATTAGGATATAATTATATGTAGAGAATAATTGATCAATAGATATCGTCTCCTAAGTTTAATTAATAGGATACAGCTGCTCAGAGAACAGCACTGACAGTCCAATGCCAACGCTGCTCATCTGCCCCCTGTGCAGCCCTCGCCATGGCCGGCTTAAAACCCAGTCACTGAATTAACAAAAATTAATCCTGGGCATTAAGTTTTAGACATAACAAAAGATGAGAAATAAGCGATTAACTTAAAGTAAGCAATTTGGAAAGGTCAGGCATTTAAAGTCAGACATCGATTAAGTATATGTTAAATAGCACACCTTGAGTTTTCTCTCAGAAGTCTAAAGGTGAATTATGATGAAGATTGTTTAAGAGGAGAAGTAACTGTGGAGACCAAAGACAGCACCAATGAGCAGCGACTTCAAAAGAGGAATTGGAATGGAACGATGAGAATTAGCTGAGACTGAGGGAATTAATGAACTTTTGAAATTGATGAAGAATTGGGAACTGAGAGTTTGTGCAGAAACGCCAAAGACTTTTGTATTGTACAATGTCGTGTAAAATCGTACGTACAGAAGGTGCTTTTTGTTAGTCCCTGCCACTCACTCTGGTGCTGGCCCAGCTCTGAGTTGTTAATAAATCCAGCCTAGAGGTACCCCCAGTCTGGCGAAATCCTTTAACACCCCCCCATGCTGAACACGGCTTACTGAGCCCTGCCACAACTCGCTGCATGAGTGGGGAGGGTTTGCTCAGACCCCTCTAACTGGTTTCAGGGTTATTTCCCACCCCCCCGCAAAACTGAATGCAATGTGGGGTCTGAGTCAAGCCCCAGGGATGGCCAGGACCCCACAGGGGAAGGGATGGGGGACAGAGGTGACACCCCCCTGTCCCCAGCACTTACCCACGTACATGATACTGGTCCCAGTCATGTCACAGAGGGCGGGGGGCAGGAAGAGCAGCGGGCTGAAGGGCTGAGACGGGGCCATGCTGGGCTCCGGCCTCCACCGATCCCTCCACACCAGCAGGTAAAACACCCCCAGGCAGGAAAATTCCCCCAGGAACATGCCCACGGCCTGCGAGAGAGGTGGGTTAGGCAAAAGGGGGGGGCTGGCGCTGCTGGTAAGGCCCATCCGGCCCCGGGTGTCGGGGGCTCACCTGCAGGAAGGGGTGCTGGAAGCTGTGCTCCTCCGTCCCACTGCAACCGGCCGCGCTGAAGTTATCGGCCCACCTACGAGGCAGAGAGGGGGGGTGGTTAGAGCAGGAGGCTGTGGGGGGCCAGAGCGCACCCCAAGAGCCAGCCTAGGGCTGTGTTCTGGGCCACCAGCCCGCCCCGAGGTGACAGCTCTGGGGTCAGGACATCTAGAGGGAAGGAGACGCTGTCACGGCCACCCTGACTCACCGGCAGCTCCTGGCTCAGCTCCCGGCCCTGAGTGACAGGCAGGGAAAGGGACACCGCAGTGTCACACAGCCCCACGATCCGGTGTCCCAGCACGCGCGGCCAGGCAGCACCGGGACAGCACGGTGGGGGGTCACCCCAACCCCTTCCCTCCTCCCTCTGTCACCAACCTTGAAGATTTGGGGGCCCCATAAAAGATGCTGCACTGCAGGCTGAGGGAGTAGCAGCTCCCACTGCTCCCAGTCAGAGTTCTGGGGCACAACCCCCCTCTTTTGGGTATTCTAAGCAGCGCTGGATAAACACAGGATGGGGCACAGGCCCCCAACGGCCCATTTCGGCAAGGGTCTCCCCACCACCCACATCAGGAGGGGACCCCAACCCCTCAGTGACAGGTTGCCTGCTCCCAGGACACCCCCAGTGTGGCAGCGCACCCCAACACAGGCACCCAGCTCCCCTCCGGCTCCTTTTTGCTGATGCCAAGTGGCCGCAGACCTGCTGAGCTCGGGGAAAAGGGGTGCGAGCGGAGGCTGGGGCAATTTGCAGCCCGAGTGGCAAGGGGTTTTTCAGCCAGGCCAGCAAGATTTTTGGCATGAGTCAGCCCCGGCTGACACGCCACAGCCCCTCTGCCACGGGCCAGCTCGGGTCTGTGTTTCGCAAGAGGCTTTGTCGGGCCACACATGGGTCTCGTGAGCTGGCTGAGAGCTCGGTGCTACCTCCCGGCTCTGCTCTACCCCCCGCGGGGATTTTGTGCCTCAGTTTCCCCATCTGGGGACCTTGGTCCGCCCCCAGCAGGGCCAGCTGGAGCTCAGCCACCCAGTAAAGCCCCGCTGACACCCACACGTCTGCCCAGCGGCACTGGGACAAGCCGGCCTGGCAGGTCTGCCTTGCTCAGCCAGCTCTTAGAAACACTATCCTCATCCTTACTGCCAGGGTTCGGAGCACCCCAGGGGTCTTTGTGGGGTTCCCCCCAGGAGGGGGCTCAATCCAGACCCTGCCTGGCTTTTGGGGCACTCACACGGCTCCTCCCCATCACCCCGGGGCCAGGCACAGCAGCACCCTCCAAGAGGGCTGGAGACCCCCAGTTCCCTTGGCCATGCAGCCCCCCCCACCCTTCCCTTGCCCAGCACCAAGAGCTGGGCCTCAAGCAGCAGCCCCCAGTCCCTATGGTGCACCCCACAGCCCAGGCTTAACCCCCCCAGGGCAATAGCAGCCCCCCGCCGAGCCGGGGGGCACAGGGCAGGTCTTGGGGCTCTGCCAACACAGCCAGGACCGCGGTCCGGCCTGGGGCAGCCCCAGGGGCCGCCAGTCCCTCCGTGGGGCTGAGGGGGCCACGGGGAGGAGGCCCGAGGGGACCCCAAGCCCACCCCGGGCTGTGACACCCCCGGAGCTTGCGGAGGGACCAACCCTGGGATGGAAGGAGGGGACCGGGGGGCTGAAGACCGGGCTCCAACCCCCCGCCCCGGCGGGAAAGCCCAGGCCCTGGGGTGAGGGGGGGCGTCAGGCCGCCCTCAGGCCCAGGAGGGCCCCGAGCAGGACGGTGGGCCCGGGGCTGGGGGGAGGCCGGGCCGCTGCCCCGGGGGTGCGGGGGTTCCCCCCCGCCTCAGACGCCGGGAGGACTCACTTGGCCGCCAGCGTGTTGATGGAGCCGGTGACCAGCATGAGGGCGGCCAGGCCCAGCTGGTACCGGGACCAGGCCATTGCCCCGCCGCCGCCGCCCGCCGCCTCCCGCCCTGCACCGGGGCCGCCGTCGCCACGGCCACGCCCCCTTCGCCCTCACGGCCACGCCCCCACCCGCTCGGCCACGCCCCCTTGAAGAGCCCGTTCTGCCCCGCGGCGCCTAACCACGCCCACAAAACACACGTGACCAACTCCCATAGCACTTAACCACGCCCATCTGCACACGTGACTCCGCCCCATAGCGCATAACCACGCCCATCTGCACACGTAACCCCGCCCCTCAGGGCCTAACCACGCCCATAGACGTCTACTGCCCCGCCCACCGCGTCTAATCACGCCCACAATCAGGTATGGCCACGCCCCCTCCGCCGCACCGCGCTCCCGGGGGGTCCCGTCCCGGGGGGTCCCGTCCCGGTGCTGCCGTGGCCGCAGACCGCGGTCCCCACACTGCGGCCGCCGTGTCGCGGTCCCCCGTACCCTGTCCCCCGGTACCCCCCGGTATCCCCCAGTGTTCCCCGGTACCCCCGATGTCCTCCGGTATCCCCCGGTACCCCCCGGTGTCCCCCGGTACCCCCCCGTTCCCCGGCGGGGTTGGCGGTGCCGCGGACCCCGTGGGCCGCTGTGCCCGTGCCCCCCCCGCTCCCGCGTGTCCCCGCCGCGGCGGTGCCGGCAGATGGCGCCGGTGGTTCAGGGTTGGGCTCCCGCCGCTCCCGGGGCTCGGGCCCCGACGGCCTGACCGGGCCCCGCAGGAGCGACCGGCCCCCACCCCGGCGGGGTTACTGGCCCTGGGCTAATCCTGCCCTGCCCGGGCTAGACCCTGCCTGGCCTGGGCTAACCCGGCCCGGGCTAACCCTGTCCTGCCTGGGCTAAACCCTGTCTGTGCTAACAGTGCCCGGCCTGGGCTAACCCTGCCTGGGTTAACCCTGCCCTGCCTAGGCTAACCCTGCCCATGCTAAACCCCACCTGGGTTAACCCTGCCCTGCCTGGGTTAACCCTGTCCATGCTAAACCCTGCCTGGCCTGGGCTAAACCTGACTGCACTTAACCCTGCCTGGGCTAAACCCTACCCAGGCTAACCATGCCCAGGCTAAAACTTGCCTGGGCTAACCCTGCCTGGGCTAAACCCTGCCTCAGTTAACCCTGCCCTGCCTAGGCTAACCCTGCCTGTGCTAAACCCTGCCCTGCGTGGGCTAAACCTAACTGCGTTTAGCCCTGTCTGGGCTAATCCTGCCTGAGCTAAATCCTGCCTCGGTTAACCCTGCCCTGCCTAGGCTAACCCTGCCCATGCTAAACCCCACCTGGGTTAACCCTGCCTGCCTAGGCTAACCCTGCCTGTGCTAAACCCTACCCAGTTTCGGCTAAACCTGACTGCTCTTAACCCTGCCCGGGCTAAACCTTACCTAGACTAACCCTGCCCAGGCTAAAATCTGCCTGGTCTAACCCTGCCTGGTCTAACCCTGCTCTGCCCGGGCTAACCCTTTCCGGGGGTGGGTGGGGGTGCTGTCCCCGGGGTACCCCAGTGTATCAGGGCCCTTGTTCATGGACACAGCTCCAGGGCAGCCCCCCCAGCCCCACCCCAGTTCTTCCAGTCCCTCCAGCTCCCTGGGACTGCTTGGGGGGGGGGGGGGGGGCGGGGGGGGCGAAGTTCCCCCCTCCACCTCACTGGGGGCCAGCCCTGGCATCGGGGGGTCTCGCCACCCACCACCCCAACCGAGGGGTACCGGGGAGGGGGGGGGGCATCCACACCTGGCAGTGGGTTCCGCCGCTGTCCCCCCCCTCCTTGCCGTCCCCCCCCCCCCCTCCCCGCCCCGGGCCTCCCCGCCAGCCGGAGATAAATTGTTTTTCCATCCGACGTCAGCCCCGGCGGCCGTGACCCGTGGGAGGCCGCGGAAAGGGGGGGGGGGCGCGGGGGGGGGCATAAAACCCACTCCAGGGGCCTTCGCCAAGGCTGCCTGCGCCGGCAGTTAACCCTTCCCGCGGCGGGGGGGGGGGTACGGGGGGGCAGGGCAGGTGTGGGCAGCACCTCCTGACCTCGCTGCCCCCCAGGGATGATGCGGGGAGGGGACTGAAATGTGGCCTTGGGGGGGGGGGTGATGGGGGGGACCCAAACTTGTCCCTGGGGAGGGGTGTGATGGAGGGGACCAAAATGCGGCCCTGGAGAAGGCTGTGATTTGGGCGGGGGGGTTTGATATGTGTTCCCGGGAGAGGGGGTGATGGGGGGGAGCGAAACGTGGCTCTGGGGAGGGGGGTAATGGGGGGACACCCAAACGTGTCCCCAGGAAGGGATGGGGCAGGGGGGGGAGAGAGCGCTGGCTCTGGTGCCTTCGTGGCGGGGGGCTCCTCCCGAACCAGGGCTGGGGCAGAGCCGCTCCCCCACACCCAGCTGCCGTTTTCTGGGCTGTGGAGCTGCCCCCGGGACCCCCGGTGACCCCCGCAGCACCCCAAGCGTACCCCAATCCCCCCCCACCCCCCGCCCCGGCAGGGACCCCTCAGCAGCTGCTTGGCCACATCTGCAGGGAGGGGGTGAAGGACGCAGGATGCGGCCGCCTCCTCCCTCTGGGCCCCCCTGACTTCTTTGGTGCCACCCAGTGCGCAGGGCAAACACCCCCCGTCCCCCCTTGTCCCTCCTCATCCCCCCTCGTCCCTCCCCGCAGCCTTCACCCACGGAAAATTCTGGAAGAGAAGATGGTGGCAGGCGTGGGGTGTGGTGCCACTTGCCGGTGTCACCCGTGGGGACACTACGGACTGGGCCAGGGAGGATGGGCCAGCAGGGGATGTCCCCGTTGGCCCCCCCCACCCCGTGCTGGCCCCCTCCTCCAGCCCGGGGATGGGTGAGTGTCCCAAGGACACATGGGGGAGCGGTGGCAGAGCCGCTGACTTCCAAAGTCCCCTCCGTGATGTGCAACACATGCCCACCCTCCCACGCCAGTGCCAGCCCCACACAGACACCCGTGTGGGGCCACCCAGGGTCCCCGGGGGGGAGGAGATGGGACATTGGGGACACCCAGCACCCCAGGATGCTCCGCAGCCAGAGACCAGGAGGAGTGGGGAAGGGCTGGCAGGGTGGGGACGGTGGCATGTCCCTCTCACACACGTGTATCCCTGCAGGTCAGTGCACAGGCACCCCCCCTCACCCACAGAGGCCCCCCCCGCGGCCCCACGTAATTAATGAGGCCACAAGACCCATCCCCTCATTAACAGAGCGCTTAATTTTTCCATCTCCCAGGCTCCGCTCCCGTTTCCCTGGGCTTGGGGCCGCAGCCAGAGTGTTCCCATCCCTCCCTGTTCTCCCTTTCCTGGGGGGCTTCGGTCCCCTCCACCCCCCCGGGTCACCCCAGAAATATTTAATAAGACTTTTTAAAAAAAATTAAACCCCTATTTACTGAAAATGGCTTTAGAAACCAAAACAGCGTGAGTTTGGATTTCTTTTTCTTTTTTCTGTCATGAAACTCCCTATTTTTCCCATTCTCTACCTGCTGCCCACCCCCTACCTGGCCCCTTTTCAGCCACGATAAAAGCCTTCGCTCCCCACCCCTTCTCCTCCTCTTCCTCACGGCTTGGAGGAGGCTGCAGGGTGAGTCCTGGCTGCCCGGGGCTGAGCTTTCCCCACGGTTGTGAGCGAGCGGCCGCGCTGCTTAATACCGGGGAGGAATTTTAAGTCGCTCCAGTGGACTGTAAATATTTGGGCTCTGGCTGACAAGGAAAATTTAGATGCTTTGAGAGGGAGAAAAAAAAAAAAAATTACCCAGGATGAGGCGGATGGCTCAGGCGCTCCTAAACCCCTTGGGACCTGCCCAGAGGGTCCTCGGCAGGGGACACCTCTCAGCCCCTGCCAGGGGGGTGTCCCAGCTCCATCCCCTGCCCATGACAAGGACCATCCTCTTCCTCGTTGGGTATTTACAGCCATGGTGAGACCCCCCCAAGCCTTCTCTGCTCCCCAGCTCCCTCAGCCTTTCCTCCTAGGAGAGATGCTCCACTCCACCATCTTCATGGCCTTTCACTGGACTCTCTCCAGTATATCCATGTCTCTCTTGTACTTGGGAGCCCAGAACTGGATCCAGTCCTCACCAGTGCTGAGCAGAGGGGAAGGATTGCCCCCTCGACCCGCTGGAAATGCTTTGCCTAATGAACCTCAAAATACCCTCAGCCTTCCTTGCAGCAAGGGCATCTTGTTGGCTCATGGTCAACCTGTTGGCTCATGGTCAACCTGCTGTTGGCTCATGGTCAACCTGTTGTTGGCTCATGGTCCACCCACCAGCACCCCCAGGTCCTCCTCTTCTGAGGTGCTTCCCAGTTGGCTGACCACTGTGACATGGGCTCGTTCCTCCGCAGGGGCAGGACTTTGCACTTCTCCTTGTTGAACTTCATGAGGTTCCTCCCTGATGGCTCCTCCATCCTCTCCAGGTCCCTCTGGCACCTCCACCACTTCCAGCCCTGTGTCACCAACAGCCTCCCAGCAGGTCCACCCCGACCCATTGATGGCTTTGTCCCAGCTGCCCTGGAGCTGCTGGCAGAGGGCTGGGAGCTTGGGGGACCAGTTACACCCCAGGAATGGTCATACCGGCTCAGACCAAAGCTCCAGCTGGGAAGCACTGGAGGCAGAGGACAGGGGGATGCCTCCACCCCCTCCAGCCGCACACCAGGGCCAGGAGGGAAGGATAACAGAGGGACCCAACGCCAGGGAAGCACCCAGCCCCCCCGGCACTCCTGCATCCCCATGGGTGCACCCTCAGGTAGGGCTGAAGCAGCTGCTCGGATGAGCCGCTTGCTCCATCAGGTGCCGCCAAGACTGATCTGCTCTTCGCAGGCTTAGCTTTATTAGATGAGCCGGTGGCTCCTGCCTGGCTTTGGAGGGAGCAGGTTTTAGCCACTTAAAGGCAGGAGAGCAGCCCAGAGCTCTGCTGGTGGCCCCAGCCACGGAGGTGGCATGTCCCCCCCATCCATCCTGGTGTGTCCTGGCCATCAGCGATGCCCAAATCCCCTCGGAGGTTTGGATCCAAATGCCCAACACTGTTCAAGGCACCCCCAGCTCTCCTCTTTGTGCGTCTCCTGTGCCTCAGTTTCCCCACGCGGCCCAAGATGGGAGGCTCAGCCCTGTCCCCCCTGAGTCACACAGGACATCGCGACTGCTTGCAATTGTTAGACGATTCTTGGCTGTGGCACGGACCAGAGGGAGGTCTCCAGCCTGAGCGAAGGCCGCAGAGATGCTGCTATGGGCGAGAGCAGGAGGGATAAAGCTCTGCTGGGTTTTGGGGGTCCCCTCCAGCCTTGGATCAGTAGGTGATGGTGGGTTGGAAGAGGTTGGGGAGCCCCGAGGGGCTCTGCCCTCCCCAGCAACCCAAGACCCTTCTCCCACTGTGCCCACCAAAGGATGCTGCAGCCCTGGCAGAGCTCGAAGCTGAGCGTCTCCTTTCCTCCCCTCCTCTCCCTCATCCATGGGAAAAGTCAGGAGAGGGGCAGAGGCTTGTCCTGAGGAAATTCTCACACTTCCCGGTCTCTGCAGCGCAAAGGCCACGGTGTGGAAAGGTCCCAGGGATCTGGGACCCTTCTCTCCCAGCCCCTCGTCCTCACCCAGCGCCCCAGGGAAGGAGCCGAGGTGGTGCCGAGGTTTGAACCAGCCTTTATTTCTCTCTCTAAGGAAAGTAACTCAGCGGTACAAATATACTTTGGCATGAGAACCAGAGAAACCTTGCCTGGGGGGAGTGTGGTTCCCCGCGGGTGCCCTAGGATGAGGAAGATGCAGAGAGTGAAAAGAAATTCCCCGGAGTCATCAACAAATTTCCCCCACGACTCCTTTCCGATAGATATTTATAGATTTCTATAGATATGATGATAGCGTCATTTATAATAAATATCCTCTCTGGTATCTAACAGTATGTACAGGTTGTCAAGTATTAGAAATACATTGGTTTTCTGTTAAAAGGTGAGAAAAGAAACAGGCGGGCTGGGTACCTCAGCTGTCCCCAGAGCTCCCCCCAGCACCCCTGGGGCTCAGAGAGGGGCCAGTGCATGTCACGGTGTCCCCCAGTGTCTCCGCTGGCGGGGGGACAGCCTGTGATTTGGGTGCTGGCAGGGGGGATCGTGGTCCTGGGGGCGATGGGGGAGCTCCCCGTGGGGCTGGAGGGGGGCAAGGAAAGAAGTTTTCATCCCCTTCTTGCTGTGACGGGGGTGGCCGTGCTGGAGGTGACCCCCCGGGGATGTCCTGGGTCTCAGACGGGGCATGCCCCGGGAGCGTCCCCTCCTCTGGGCTCAAGGTGTTAGGGTGAGATGGGGCGCGGGTTGAAAGGGAACCGGTGCAACCCAGGAATGTGAAGGAGAAGAAGGGTGAAAAAGTCTTATGATGCCCCAGGTTGTCCCCAAAAAAAGCTCCCCAAGGGTAACGGCTCCGGCCTCAGGGTGGCCGGGGTGGGGGGAGGATGGAGATGGGGGTCCCAGGGGACCGCGCTGCCACTGCCCCTCGTCCTGCCTCCCCGGGATGGCTCCGAGCTTTCTGCTGCCTCCCCCGGGGTTGCCCAGCTTTGCCCATCTAAAAAGGGTTAAAATAACCCCCTAAAGCTGGCGGAGAGCTGCCCACCAAGTCGCGGCAGGCGTTTTTTGGCAGCCTACGTGACTCACGGCTTGTTTTCTCGGCCGCAGGGGCAGGCTGATGTGCGCAGTGATCGAAAAAGCTCCATCTAAGCCCCTCTTAGCCTGATTTACCCGCTGATGCGTGCTCGCCTTCGCCGAGGCATCCCTTGCTGCCTTCCCCCCGGGGCAGCCCCATGGCCGGAGGAGGCAGAGGATGGAGGGGACCAACTGGGACCCCCGTGGTGGGTGCCGGGAGCCTCATGTCCTCCTCTGCCACGTCCCACGAGACCTCTGGTGCACACGCGGTCACACCGTCCGGCTCACAGCCACGGCTTCGCACGCTCAGGCTGCCATGGGGCTGCCCCCGGGGCCGTGGGGGGGTCCCCAGCCGCTTGCGCAGAGGTATGATGGGGGGAGGTGTAGGTCTACCTACCCCCCACCCCATCAGGTTAAAACACTCTCCAGCTCTTCAAGTTTCACATTTTTGAGGAGTGGTTTTGCAAAATAAAATAAAAATAAAATAAAATTAATTTAAATTAGAATAAAATAAAGCCAGCAGCTCCCTTCTTCCTGTTTCAGAGAGGACCGGGGCAGCCTCGCTGCTGCTCCTACATCCCTCCAAAGTCCCGACAGAGGAGCACAGCCCCCGGCCCCCCCTTGGGGGTCCCAGCTCACTGCCTCCCCCTCCGCAGACAGACCCCCGGGGTGGTTTCCTCCTGCCGTGACCAAGAAAAGTCCTTGGCCACGGGGCTAATGGTGGGGGTCTGAGGGGGCACGAGTGAGGATGGAGAGGGGCTACACAGAGCTGCGGCGCTTCATGAGCCCCTGGAAAGCTGCCAGGCTGTGGAGACCGGTGGAGACGGAGCTGATGGCCGACCGGCGGGCATTGCAGAAGCATCTGTTGGAGGGGGTCTCCGGACAGCGGCCGGGCGAGGAGTGACTCTGCTCCACGCAGGTGTCCGAGGTGGAGAGGTCCCTGGGGATGATCATAGGGATGGAGTACTGCAGCTTCTCCCGGCTCTTGTACCACAGGCACGAGCACATGGATTGGAAGTGGAGAACCTCGGCGTAGACGTTTCGGAAGCCGCCCCCGCCGCCCCCTGCCGCCGCTGGCGCGGCCGAGGCGGCGTCGGCGGTGTGGATGCTGCTGGCTTGCCCGTTGCGGGTGAGCAGCGCCCGGTGCTCGGCATCCCGCTTCTCGTCCTCAGCATTCATGGTCATGAAACGCAGCACCACCAGGTTGAGGAAAGCCCCGATGACCGTCAACCCCGTCAGGATGTAGACGAAGCTGAAGGCCACGTACTGGGGCTTGTTCTGTAGGGCTTCATCCTTCTGCAGGGCTACGTAGTCCCCGAAGCCGATGGTGGTGAGGGTGATGAAGCAGTAGTAGTAGGCGTGGAAGAAGCTCCAGTGCTCGTAGTAGGAGAAGGCGGCTGCCCCGATGCAGAGGGTGCTGATGCAGGAGAAGAACCCGATGGTGACCATGTTGGCCATGGAGACCTCCGCCCGCCTCATGCCAAGGCACTTCTTGATGCGGTGGAGGAGGTACTTGACGAAGGTGTTGATCCTCTCACCCAAGCTCTGGAACATGACGAGGGTGAGGGGGATCCCCAGAAGGGCGTAGACCATGCAGAAGACCTTCCCCCCATCCGTGCTGGGGGCTGCATGGCCATAACCTGGGGTGCAAAGCCACAGAGCGGGATCAGCTTGGTGGTCTGAGGGGGCTGCACCTCAAACCGCTCCCCCAACTGAGTCACCGGTGGTGGACCCCAACCCTGACGGTGCCGTCCTCACCCCCAGGCACGAGGAGTGACCACAGATGGCTCTGTGGTCTGGGGGGATAATGGGGTCTCCAAATGAAAATGAAGGGGAGGGAGCGGGAGAAAGGGGAAAGCTCATGGGGAAGGGAGCTGGGGGGCTGGCGGAGGGTGAGGGACGAGGTGCTGCATCTCTGGGTTGGGGTGGGGGCAGCTGGGGAATGCTTGGATGGACTTTGGCTGGGATGAGGGCACCTTCCCCAGCCTTGGGGTTTTGGAAAATGGAGATCACTCTTCCCTGAAATACCCATCCCGTGATAGCCCGCCCCAGAGCAGAAGGCGGAGAGGTGCTGGAGATGGGGAAAATAGGGAGTTTTAAGGACTCTAAAGACAAGGACAGCTGGGTCTCCTCTGTCACCCAGCCCTGTGTCACCATGTCCCCGTGACCCACTGCCCATCATCCGGGGGCTGCCCTGGGGGCTGGGGGCCCAGCTGGGTTTCAGTTAATCTCCCACCTACACAAACCCCACACAGATGAGATGACTTCTGCCTCTGTGCTGGCAGATTATTCATCCCTAATGGACCCCAGGTGACTGCAGCTGGGCAGAGGTGGCCGAGCCCCTGTGCTGGGGAAGGTGCCCTCGCCACCAGGCACTGGGTACTCCCCTATCCCTTCCCTTTTCCTGGCCCTTTCCTTTCTCTTTTTTCCTTTTCCTTTCCCTTCATTTCTCTTTTTCCTTCTCCCTTTTCCTTTCCCTTTCCCTTTTTTCCTTTCCCTCTCCCTTTCCCTTCCTTTCTCTTTTTCCCTTTTCCTCCTCCTTTTCCATCTCCTCTTCCTTTTCCTTTTCCCTTTCCTTCTTGTTATTCTAATTTTCATTTTCCTTTTCATTTTCCTTTCTCTTTCCCTTTCCTTTCTTCTTTTTCCTTTCCCCCTCACTTTCCCCTCCTATTTTTTCTTTTCCCTTTCTCTTTTTTCCTTTTCTTCCTTTTCCTCTTTTCCCCCTTTCCCCCTTTCCCTTTCCCCTTCCCTTTCCCTTTCCCTTTCCCTTTCCCTTTCCCTTTCCCTTTCCCTTTCCCTTTCCCTTTCCCTTTCCCTTTCCCTTTCCCTTTCCCTTTCCCTTTCCCTTTCCCTTTCCCTTTCCCTTTCCCTTTCCCTTTCCCTTTCACTTTCCCCTTTCCTTTTCCCTTTTCCCCTTCCCCCTCACCAGCACTGCACACTGAGGATGAGCCCCAGAGCGGGGACTGCTGAGGGCTTTACCTCCAATGCCTGGGGCCAGGGCCCCAGGAGCAGGCAGGGGCTGGGGGACAGGCTGCCCTCAGCACAGAGCAGGCAGGAGCAGTGGGCAGGAGGTGAAAACAAGGATGGTCAGATCCTCCAAGGAGCTGGTGGGACATGTCCCAGCCACCAGCACTGCCAGCTCAGGCTGCGGCCACAGCAGCCAGAGAGAATCACCGGAGAGAATCCCAGAATCATCGAGGTTGGAAAAGCCCTTGAAGCTCCTCCAGTCCAACCATGACCCTCACACTGACCGTTCCCAACTCCACCAGATCCCTCAGCGCTGGGTCAACCCGACTCTTCAACCCCTCCAGGGATGGGGACTCCCCCCCTGCCCTGGGCAGCCCATTCCAACGCCCAACAACCCCTTCTGCAAAGATATCCTTCCCAAGAGCCAGTCTGACCCTGCCCTGGCGCAGCTTGAGGCCATTCCCTCTTGTCCTGGCGCTGGTTCCTTGGCTCAAGAGACTCATCCCCCCTCTCTGCACCCTCCTTTCAGGGAGTTGGAGAGGGCCATGAGGTCTCCCCTCAGCCTCCTCTTCTCCAGACTAAACCCCCCCAGTTCCCTCAGCCGCTCCCCATCAGACCTGCGCTCCAGACCCTGCACCAGCTCCGTTGCCCTTCTCTGGACACGCTCGAGTCATTCAATGGCCTTTTTGGAGTGAGGGGCCCAAAACTGAACCCACTCATCAAGGGGCGGCCTCCCCAGTGCTGAGTCCAGGGGTCAGATCCCTTCCCTGTCCCTGCTGGCCACGCTAGTGCTGATACAAGCCAGGATGCCATTGGCCTTCTTGGCCACCTGGGCATAGAATCACCAGAGAGAATCACCAGAGAGCATCACTGCTCTCATCAGTGCCAGGTGCCAGCCTGTCCCTTCCCTTGCTGATGGAAAAGGGGCTGTTGCTTGCTGTCCCCTCTCTGCCTGCTGTCCCCTCCCCAGCAGCAGAAGGGACACCAAGGCAATGTCACCCCACCCGAGTGGCCACCGGCTCCTGCAGCAGAGCCAGGCGGTGCATGTCAAACCAGGGTCACATCCCTCTCTCTGCCCTCAGGACAAGCATCGAGCCCTCACCCTGCCTGCCTGCCTGCCCCTGCCCTCACCTCCTGTCAGACACCTCCATCCCCCTCCCAAGAGCCCCGATCTCCCCATCCTTCGTGCATCAGCTGGTCGAGGATGGGGATTTAGGACTCAAGCCTCGAGCAGGGCCCATGGGGTCCGTCCCTTCTGACAGCTTCACTGAGCATCCTCCTGCCTGCTCCTGCCTGCCCCGCACCGGTGCAACCTCCCACAGTTATATTTAGCCCCGTTTCCCCAGGGAAGGGAGTTTATGAGCTCTCACAGTGTGTCCAAGCGTCCGTCAATCTGCCAGGCCCCCCCCTTTCCCAGCTTTAGCAGGCGCTGCCTGATCTCCAGCACGTCTGAGGCTGGGGAGGGGGAAGGTCGCTGGGATATAAAATCCAGCCAGTGGGAAGAGGGAGAGACCCCAGGAAGGTGGCAGAGAGGGTGAACCCCCAAACCTCTCTTGCACCCGTGGTTTCATCCACCGCAGCAAAGAAAGGTGTTGGAGAGGAGGGCTCAGCTCCTGGGGGTGCAGCACAGTCCTGCCAGGTTCAAGAGCTGCTCTGCTCATCCCACCGCACCTAAACGCCTGACTTTGTGGCATGCAGCGAGGCTCCCACTGTGCTCCTGCCCTCCCTGCAGAAGGGGTTCAGCATCCCTACTCCTCTCCATCTCCTTCTTCCCTCCTGCAGCCCCCCCCAAACCTCCCCGCCGGGTGGGTGTCGCTCAAAGGGGTGTCCCAGGAGGGACGCTGCCAAGGGAGAGCACGGGCAGGGTGCTCCAGGCTCCCGCTCAGGGTGCTGCAAGCAGGCAGGGAGCACGGCCTATGTCCCCAGGGAGAAAACATGACATGTCCCTGAGGAACGCGGCCGGCTCGTCTCCTTTTTAGGGCTGCGGAGGAGCAGGGGTGGATCTGGCTGGGGCTGCGGGGAGCAGGTGCAGGTCTCGGCTGGGCCCCCGGCCTGGAGCAAATCCCAGGCTGTCGGCAGCGATGGATGGTGGGGATTAACGGGGCAGCTGCTGAGGATGGGAGGAGGAGGAGGGAACTGTGCAGAGCAGAGGGGTTACCAGGCTGGAGGGGGAAAAGGGCTGGGAAGGCAGGGAGGGGGGCTCTGGGGGCTGAGCCCTCCAGGGAGGGGGTGCAGGGAGCCAGGGCAGGGCATGGGGAGTCCCAGCTGAGAACAGGGGTTGGGAGCTCAGCTGGGGTATGAAGCAGTGGGGATACCAGTTCCCTGCTGACACATATCACTGCAGTGAGCGAAAGCTGGTGGCCACAAGCCGAAGCGCACGCCAGGACCCCTCCATGCCCAAGCAGGAGCCCTTCATCCTGCTGCCAGAGCCATCATGCTTCTCCTCCTCCTCTGGTTCAGCAATGAGGGACGGTCCTGGGGTCTGTGTGCTGGGTGGGTTTCTCCACCCTCACCCCCCCATAGCCGGGTGTCTGGGTGGATGCGTGGCTGGTGTCCCCCTCCCTTACTCAGCAGAGCTGCTGCCTCTTGCCCCCGCAGAGGGATGCCAGAGCCCTTCACCATGGTCTCTGACCTGCTGCAGCTTTCACTGTCCATTGCCGGGCTGCAAGGCTGCAGGAGCCGTGAGGGACAGTGGGGAAGGGTCAGGCAACCTGGCTGATGGGGGATCTACCAAAGCATTGACCACTCTGGGGGTCTCCAATGCTTTGGAGCAGCCCCAGTTTCTGTCCCACTCTGGGATGAACCTAACTCTGGTCCTTCCAAATCTGGGATGAGCCCAACTCTGGTCCTTCCAAGCCTGGGACAAACCCAGCTCTGGTCCTTCCAAACCTGGGATGAACCCAACTCTGGTCCTTCCAAACCTGGGACAAACCCAGCTCTGGTCCCTCCAAGCCTGGTTTCACATAATAATGGAACCCCCCTGCCCATGGAGCACTGCCTCCCTTCCCACCTCACTTCCCGGCAGGTTCAGCAGCAGCCACCAAGGTCGGTACGTTCCCATGCATTTTGGGGAGAAAGGAATGACCCAACCTCATCCATAGACACTGGAGGACCCACAGCCAGGAGCACCCCAGGAAGACACCACTCTCCCAAAGCCCTTGAGCACCCAAAAGCGACCAACACCCAAATCACTGAGCCCTGAGCCCCTCCGAGCACCTGCCCCAGGCACCCCCTTCTCCTGACCCTCACAGAGAAACCCCTGGGGGTACCCCAGATGTGGAGGCAGTGGGTGGGCAGCGTGCCCTGGGCAGCATCCTCCTCCTCCTCTTCCTCGTGCCAGCCCTACATCCCCCCGCCCCATTGCTCCCAGTAAGAACCAGCATCCTGCTCAGCGTTTAACAGGCACCCATTTCCCGATGGTGATGTGAGCCCAGAGCAACCCAGTCTGTGACCAGTCCTGCCAGTTAACCAGTGCTGGGGCTGAGTCTGGGGACCCCAGCTGTCCCTCAGGCCAGGGGTGGGGACCCAGGTGACGCAGCCAACCAACGGGGTGCCCCTCAGTGCTGCCTGGGAGTCCCCCCATCTTCGCAGGGTGAGCAAACAAGCAGGCAGAGAGCAGCTGGGAAAGGCAGCACGTGGCAGCGGCGGCAGCACTAAGCAAACATGGCTCAGGCACCAAAGGGCACAGCCCTGCCTGTGCTGTGTGGGGACAGACATGTCCCGCAACACCTCCGTGTCCCCCCCTGGACAGGGGGTGAGGGCAGTGGGAAGGGACTGGTCCTGCCCAGGGACACCTCCTGGGCAGGGCAGGGTGGGAGGTGGCTGGAGCAGAGGGATGGGACCCAGGCAGTGGGTCCCTGGGGCTGGGCTGAACTCGGGTGATGCAGGGCTGGAGGGGAGCCCCGGGACCTGCAGCCCTCGGGTGGTCCCTGCCTAGTTGGGCCCCGGCCCTGGAGGAGGGACTGTCCTCACTGTGCTGCCACCAGGGCAGGTGAAGGGGCAGCCAGCTTGCCAACCTCTCATCCTGCCATCCATCCGTCTGTCCGTTCGTCCGTCCGTCCGTCTGTCCGTCCGTCCGTCCGTCCGTCCGTCCCTCCCTCCCTCCCTCCCTCCCTCCCTCCCTCCATCCCTCCATCCATCCCTCCCTCCCTCCATCCATCCATCCATCCCTCCCTCCATCCATCCATCCATCCCTCCATCCATCCACCCATCCATCCATCTGTCCACAACCCCCCCATTATTCCACCCCCATCCCCCCAGATCTTTGCCCCCCCTCCATCCAATCCTGCCCTCACCCCCATCCCCCTATTCCCCCCCCCCATCCCCCCTGCACTCAGCTTCCCCCTGCCCAGCCCAGCCCAGCAGCACCGGGGCAGGGGGCTGCCCTGGAAGGAGGGGGTGTCACCCTGGGGGGAGGGGTCACCCTGGGGAGGGGGTGCTGGGCTTGGCTGGGGACTCATGTCTCTGTGGGGTGGGGGGGACCCTGGGGTTTGAGACCCCCCACGATGCCACCTCCCCATCAGGATGGGGGGATGGAGGTGGGGGCCAGACCCTGAGTTCCCTGTGGCCCCCCCAAAACACAACATTGAGGTAACCCCCCTCGGTGCCCCCTCCCATCCTCTGCAGCACCATCTGGGTTCCTGCCACGCCTTCGGTGACCCCTCCTGCCCCCCCGATTTATCCTATACACTCGGCGGGGTCGGGGTGTCACCCCCCAAAGACCCTGGGAGCCACCCCCATCCCCACTCCCATCACAGTGCGGGGGGGGGGGGGGCAGCTCCACACCCCCTTTTCCTGCCATCCCACCTGGGGAGGGGGGAGCAGGAAGGTTTTGGGGGGGTGCAGCCGGTGCCTGTCCCCCCCCTCCCCAGGCATTGCTTCCCGCAGGCGGGAGGGGGGGGGATCAGGATGGTGTCATGGAAAATCCCGCTGCCGGCCAAGCGCCCTGTTTGTGCCGAAACTGGCAATTTTTCCCTCAGTCCTGGGGCTCCGCCAGGCCCCTTCCCGGCCCCCTCAGCCCCCCGCTCCAGCCCTCCCCTCCTCCTGCAAAAGGGGGGGGGTGCAGCCAGCCCCCCCCCCCCCCCCACTGCCCTCAGGGGCCCTGCAGCGGGAAGGGGGTACCCTCTGCGCTGGGGTACCAAGGTGGGATACCCTGGTGACGGCCACAGCTGATGCTGGTGACACCCCCGACCTGGGCGGCTGATCCTAACGTTTATTTTGGGGGGTTTTTTTGGGGGGGGGACACCCCATAACCCCATGGGACAGCACAGACCTGCAGCTGAGGACATCCCCGCAGCCCCAGTGATGGCTGAAATCCAGAGCTGAGCTGGTTTCGCAGGGAAAAGGGGCCTCCGGGGGGCACGGGGGGGGGAAATAAAATGTCATTTAAGGCCTTTTAGGGGGGATTTCTGCCCGCTCTGCCTGCACCGGGACAGGCAGGGCCGGGGGTGCCAAAGGCCCCGAAGCTGCTCAGGCCAGGACCGTGTCCCTCCCCTCCACCCCACACCCCCAGCATCCCCCCGGGAGGGGGGTGGGTGCCACGTGCTGCTCCTGCTTTACACAAAATGGGGGGTTGCTGCCAGTTTTTGGCTCAGGGGGGCGGGGGGTGGCCCCGACCCTTGGCCCAGGGCTGCCCCTGTGCAGAGCAGGATGTGGCTCCTTCCCCCCAGCTCGGCTTGGTTTGGGGAGTTGCGAGGGGTGGAGGGGTGTGCGCCAGCACCAGCACCCAGCACCATGCACAGCACCAGCACGCAGCACCCAGCAGTGTGCACCAGCACCCAGTACCACGCACCAGTGCCCAGCACCCAGCACCCAGAACCCAGCACCAGCACCAGCACCCAGCAGCGTGCACCAGCACCCAGTATCATGCACCAGTGCCCAGCACCAGTACCCAGAACCCAGCATCAGCACCCAGCAGTGTGCATCAGCACCCAGTACCAGCACCAGCATCATGCACCAGCACCCAGCACCCAGCATCGTGCACCAGTACCCAGCACCAGCACCCAGCACCTAGCACCAAGTACCAGCACCCAGCACCAAGCGCCAGCACCCAGCACCCAGCATCGTGCGCCAGCACCCAGCACCCAGCATCGTGCACCAGCACCCAGCACCCAGCATCAGCACCCAGCACCCAGCATCATGCACCCAGCACCCAGTATCATGCACCAGCACCCAGCATCAGCACCCAGCATCCAGCATCGTGCACCAGCACCCAGCACCGTGCACCAGCACCCAGCATCAGCACCCAGCACCCAGTATTGTGCACCAGCACCAGCATCCAGCATCGTGCACTAGCACCCAGCACCAGCACCAACACCCAGCACCCAGCACCAAGTACCAGCAGCCAGCACCAAGCGCCAGCACCCAGCACCCAGCATCGTGCACCAGCACCCAGCACCAGCACCCAGCATCGTGCACCAGCACCCAGCACCAACACCCAGCACCCAGCACCAAGTACCAGTACCCAGCATCAGCACCAGCACCCAGCATCCAGCATCATGCACCAGCACCCAGCACCAACACCCAGCACCCAGCACCAAGTACCAGCAGCCAGCACCAAGCGCCAGCACCCAGCACCCAGCATCGTGCACCAGCACCCAGCACCAACACCCAGCACCCAGCACCAAGTACCAGTACCCAGCATCAGCACCAGCACCCAGCACCCAGCATCATGCACCAGCACCCAGCACCAACACCCAGCACCCAGCACCAAGTACCAGCAGCCAGCACCAAGCGCCAGCACCCAACACCCAGCATCATGCACCAGCACCCAGCATCAGCACCCAGCATCCAGCATCGTGCACCGGCACCCAGCACCGTGCACCAGCACCCAGCATCAGCACCCAGCACCCAGTATTGTGCACCAGCACCCAGCACCCAGCACCAGCACCCAGCACCAACTGTCAGCACCCAGCACCCAGCATCGTGCACCAGCACCCAGCACCAAGCGTCAGCACCCAGCACCAGCACCCAGCACAGTGCACCAGCACCCAGCACCAGTCACAAGTACCCAGCACCGTGCACCAGCAGCACGCACCCCTGCGAGAACCCCCCCCCCCACACTCTTGCTCCACCCGTTACCCCCCGGCCGTGATTTATCCGCCCGCTATAAATCCTGCGCCGCGCTCGTGAGCTGCCTGATAAATATTTAAGCCGGCTCATAAATCACCCACCGGCAGAACGGGGCTCTCCCGCTCGCGTCCGGCCTCTTGGCACTAGACCTGGCAGCACCGAGTCCGAGCAACCAGCCCTGGGGCTTGGTAATTGGGAAAAAAATCCCGCCTAAACCCAAAGAAACTGGAGTTTTTTTGTCCTATCTTGGGCAATGAACCCCCCCCAGCCTCGGAGCATCTCTGCCCCAGCCCGTGGTGTTTATGCCTTGCTCTGAATCAGGCTTTGCTGGCGAGTTTAATGAGGCATCAGCTGGGAGAGGCCAGGCGGGGGGCAGGGAGGGAGCGGGTATTAATTGCTGTTATCGCTCCGGGATGGAGAGAAACCGGAATTTATAGCCTGGGTGGGAGGGGGGGGTGAGGAGAGGGAGGGATGCTCACGGAGGGGCAGAGCTCCTGCCAGTGCGGCCCAGCTCCCCAGTTTGGAGGGTCCTTGGGCTAAATCCCATGGGAGAGGACATGCACGATACCTCCCCACCCTGCCACGCCACAGGTTTGTTGGACCCTCCCTGGGAAGAGGTTCTGCCTCCTCAGCGGTGGTGCTGAGCCCTGGCCGGGCAGAGTGCTGCGTCCACCACCCCTAAAACACACACCGAAGGGCTCGGGGACGGCTCCGGTCTCGGTGATACACCCCGTCTCCCCATTCACCCTCTTGGTGCTCATTCCCTGCGAGGATCAGTTGCAGAAGTGCATATGCCCTCATTAGGTTTCAGAGTGAATGCAGGCAAAGGTGGCAGGGGGTGGCCTGATGTCTAACTGGAGAGGGAAGGAGAGTGGTCCTGGCTTCCTGGCGCTGCTCTCTGACAGGTCCTGTGGCTCAGCAGCACAACTGGGCCACTCAAATGAACCCCCACAGCGACACAGGAGCCGCCGGGCTGGACGGGGTGGCTGTCCTGAGGAAGACCCCGTGTGTCCCCAGGGGTTGAAAGGGGTGAGGTGCTGCCTGGGCATCACCTCCCGTAGGGGTCTGGGCTGAGGGGGGAGGAACCCCAGCCCTGGAACAGACTGGTACAGTTTTTCCCTCCAGCACGTTAACTCTGAAACCTATCAAAGGCATGTTCGTAGGTGCCAATGTTAATTTCCACTGCTGGCCTTTTTAGCAGGCACGGCTAGTAGAGGACGGGAACAGAAATGTTCGGGGGGGGGCAGAGGGAGTGGGTCCCCCCTCTGTGGCCTGGAGTGTCCCCAAGTCCTTCCCCCTTCCTCTATTCCCGGACTAAGCCCCCAGGCATGAGCAGGGAAGGGCTTCCTGCTCGGAGAGACCCCATGGATGCGACGGGTTGGGGACAGGCACATTGTCACCACAGGAGACAGCCCGGGGACAAGGAGGGGAGTGACTGCTGGGCAGACCAGTGCAGGAGAGAGGGTCAGGGGGGAGCCGGTCTCACCCCGGGGTCTCCTGGCTGGGGCAGAGTCCCTGCTCCCTTGATAAACAACACGCGGGGAGGGAGGAGGGCTGTGACAGATGGTGACACCGCGGTGGCATCCGTCACCTGCCCTGGCCCACATGGCCCCTCGCTGTCGAGGGGAGGAAGGGGGGGTGTGGGGGTGTTTTTTGGGAGTGATCCAGCGAGAGCCATCACAGCCAGTCCTGGTGCGGGGACAGGGACTGAGGGGACAAGGGACATGTCCGGCTGATGGTGACACCCCGCGAGGGGACCCTGGGGCTGGTGGCAGATGCTCTCTGTCCCTGCCCGCCCTCGCCCCCGGCTTTGCAGGGAGTTGGGGGGCAGAGGGTGACGGCAAATCCCTGTCCACCTCCGTGGTGTTTTGGGGGTCCCCGGGCGCTGGGGCAGCTCCTGGGGGGGTGGGGGGGGCCACACCCCACTGGCTGCAGAGCTGAGGGTGACCTCAGGGAGCGAGGAGAGGGCTGGGGAGCAGCACTGGGAGGGCAGCTCGCCTCTTGGCTATTTTCCCAGATAAAGGAAAAAACGAAAAAAACCCCAAAATGTAAGAAAAACTTTCCAAGTGGGACCCGTCACCCTCCCGGTTTTCCCTCCTTCCTGCCCAGTCACAGCACCAGGATCTCAGCCGGCACCGGGGCCCCGGCATCCCGATTGCTGTTCCCGGTCCCCAGCTGCAAGAGGAGCTTTACAGATTTCCTGGAAATTTCCTTTTTTTTCCCCCCACTGGAAAATCCCATTTCATGGGAATAATGGGATTTTCTTTCCTCTCTTGTGGCTTTTGAGGATTTTGCTCTCTTCACTGGTGCACGCTGGGCCCGTTCGGCAGCACCCGAGCTCCATTGCAACGGGCCAGCTAAAACTGCCTTCAAAATCATCAGATTTTGGTAAAAACAATATTTATGTCCGTGCCCCTCCCCGCTACACACCCTTGGAGGTCGCGGCGAGGCTGAAGCTGCTGGGAGAGAAGGACTTGACGCCCACAGAGCTGTAAAGCCCAGCTTGGGGCCGTTCCCTCTGCATTTCCCTCCCACTCCACACATTTTTCGGGGTCCGGGTGTCATCGCCCCAACCCCAGAGCGACCTCCGAGCTCCCGCATCGAGCCCAAAAGGAGATTTTAAGGTTTGAACCCGCAGCCGCAGCTGGTAGGATGCTTTCCTGGGGTGTAACGCCTGCGTCGGGGCTCAGCCAACCCTCCTCCATGCCGGGCTCCAGGCAGCTGCAGGCAGGGCAGGGGTGCAGGGTGTTGTGGGGGGAGGCAGGGCAGGGCCCCCCCCAGCCTGCCCGCAGCCCGGAGCTGAGCCCCGGCCTCCCAGGACTGTGCACACCAGCCTGGCTTTGTCTCCCTCCTCCCTCACTGCAGCATCCTTTGTGTGGGCTGGCGAGACGCCGCTCGCTCCCGCTCGCCTCCCGCTCGCTCGGCTCCCCACCCCCCGCGCACCCCCTTGCCCGCTCCTCCTCCCTCTCACGTCAAACATAAGCTGCTTGTCTTCACTTTCAAAGCCTTTCCCAGCTGCTCCCGCCAGCCGGGAGAGGCCAGAGCCTGGCTCCGCTCAGCCCGCGGCTGCTCTGACATCCCATCTCAGCCCCCAAAACCAACAGTCACCCCAAAACCCCTGTCTCAGCCCCAAAAAACAGTGGCTGCTTCAACATTCCCATCTCAGTCCCAAAAACCAGCTGCTGCTCTGACACCCCCATTTCAGCCCCTGAAACCAACAGTCACTGGGGATTTTGGGGCCCCAAAAATCAGTGGCCACTCCGACACCCTCATCTCAGCCCCCCAAACCACCAGCCGCCCCAAAACCCCCATCTCAGCCCCCAAAACCAGCGGCTGCTCCAACATCCCTGTCTCAGCCCCAAAAACCAGCAGCCACCTCAACACCCCCATTTCAGCCCCAAACAGTCACCCCAACACTCCCATCTCAGACCTCCAAACCAACAGCCACCTCAACACCCCCATTTCAGCCCCCAAAACCAACAGCCTCCCCAACACACGTCTCGTCCCCAAAAACCACTGGCCACCCCAACACCTGTGTCTCAGCCCCAACAACCACTCCAACACCCGTATCTCATCATCAAAACCCAACAGCGTCCTCAACACCCGCACCTCATCCCCAAACAGCCACCCCAACACCTGTATCTCAGCCCCGCAAACCAACAGCCACCCCAACACTCATGTCTTGTCCCCAAAAACCAACACCCCCATCTCAGCCCCCAAAACCAGCGGCTGCTCCAACACCCGCATCTGCCAAACAGCCACTCCAATGCCTGTATCTCAGCCCCCAAAACCAACAGCCACACCAACAGCCACATCTCATCCCCAAACAGCTGCCCCAACACCTACATCTCAGCCTTGGGAACCAACAGCCACCCCAACACCGGTATCTCACCTCTAAAAGACAACAGCCACCCCAACAGCCACATCTCAGCCCCCAACAGCCACTCCAACACCCGTATCTCACCCCCAAAAGCCAACAGCCACATCTCAGCCTCAAACAGCCGCCCTAACACCTGCATATCAGCCCTGGGAACCAACAGCCACCCCAACACCTGTATCTCAACCCCAAAACCCAACAGCCACCCCAACAGCCACATCTCAGCCCCAAACAGCCACCCCAACACCTGTATCTCACCCCCAAAACCCAGCAGCCAACCCAACAGCCACATCCTGGCCTCAAACAGCCACCCCTACACCTGTACCTCACCCCCAAAAGCCAAGAGCCACCCCAACACCTGAATCTCAGCCCCGGGAACCACCAGTCACCCCAACACCCGTGTCTCAGCCCTGGTGCCCCCCCCCCCCGCCAGCCCTCCTCATGCCTCCAGCTTCTGCCTGTATCTCCCCGGGTGCTGGCCAGGGCCAGGCCAGCCACGTGCCACCCTGACTGTCCCCCAACTGTCCCCCGACTGTCTCCTGACTGTCCCCCAGCCCTCCAGGCCCTTGCTGGGCGCTGAGGATGGGGCAGTTTGGGGACCAGGGGACAGTGGGTCACCCCAGACCACCCTGAGCACCGACACTCCCCTTGTAGGGCCAGACACATCCCCTTGTGTGTGTCCCCCCCCACCCCGGACTGGGGGGGTCCCACCAGGCTGTCACCCGGGAAGGGCAGGAGATGGGCTGAGAGGGGACCCTGTCCCAGGGGACCTTCCCCCTCCTCCTCCTCCTCCTCCTCCTCCTCCTCCTCCTCCTCCTCCTCCTCCTCCTCCTCCTCCAGGGAAGGGGTCAGCCGAGGAAATCGCCTGTTCACAGCCTCACTGTGACCCCCCCCAGCACCCGCTGCCCCCACAGTCCTACTGGACTCTGCACCACCCCCCCCAGAACCTCCCTGCAGGGTTGGGAAAGGAGGGTCCCAGCTCAGACCCCCCCTCCCCCGGCCCCCCCCCCAAGCCACAGAGGGGGTGGGAGTGGGGTTGAGGAGCCCCAAAGTGCGGGGGTCCCCAAAGCTGGGGGACGTGCTGGCGGGGAGCCCAGAGGCTGCAGGGATGGGAGCGGGGGGGGACCCCAAGAATGGGGAGTCCAGAGACCACGGGGATGGGCAGTTTCGCCGGTCCCCGGGGACAGGGGCGACACCCGATGCCTCGGGGATGGGCGCGACGGTGAGGGTCCGGCCAGGGCTCTGGGGCTTGGGGAGAGGGGCTGGCGAGTAGCCCCGATACCGGGGGGATGGGCGCGGGAGAGGGAGGGGGGCAGGTCCGAGCGGCGGCTTCCCGGGGCAGCGGAGCCGCGGGAGGGTCGGGGAGCCCTGACGCTACGGCCATGGGCGGTTTCAGGAGGATCCGGGTTGGGGTTTCCCGGTGGTGGAGGGAAGAGTCGCCCCGATACCGGGGGGTGGGCGCGGGGGTGTGTGTGTGTGTGTGTGTGTGGGAACGGGCGGAGGTCGGGCGGAGATTTCCCGGTTGGCGGAGGTGGGTAAAACGGGGATGGGCGTTTTGGGGAGGGTGCTGGTGGGGCTTTCCCAGGGGTAGCTTGGCGGCCGGGTCGCCCCGATACCTCGGGGATGGGGCGGGGGATGCGGGTGGGCGAGGAGGCGAGCGGGCAGGTCGCCCCGATACCTCTCGGGGATGGGCGGGGGATGCGGGTGGGCGAGGAGGCTCGAGAGGGCAGGTCGCCCCGATACCGCGTGGGGAAAGTCTGCACGGTGCGGGAGGGGTCACGGGCGCCGGTATCCCGTGACGGGGAAGCGGGGAAGGGTCTCCGGGAACATAGGGAAGAACCGGGGCGGGGGGTAACCGGTACCTATAGTAGTGATGACGGTGATGGCGAAGTAGAAGGAACCGGCGAATTTCCACTGGACGCCGGCCTTGTGCGGCTTGAGCTTGAGGACGACCCACTCGAGTTCGCGGTAGCTCTCGGCGCTGAGGTTGTACTTGTTCTTCAGCTCTTGGCTCTTCGCCTCCAGCCGCCGCCGCTCCGCCGTTTCCTCCTCCGACTCCAACGCGTCGAAAACGGCGGCGCCCACCAGCAGGTAGGTGAAGGTGCACATGATGAGCGCCAGCGTCCGCACGTTTTGCCGCTTCATGGTGCGGCGGCGGGAGGAGGAGGAGGAGGAGGAGGAGGAAGAGGCGGCGGGGCCGTCTGGGGCATGGCGGCGGCGGTGGCGGCGGTGGCGGGCCCGGCGCGGCTCGGCTCGGCTCGGCGCGGCGGCGGCGGCGGCGGCGGAGCGGGGAGGGAGGCGGGGGGCGGTGGGGGGGTGGAGGGGGCGGGTGGGGGCGGAGCTGTCCTTCAGCACCACCGCCCCGCCGCGCCCGCACCGCACCCGGACCCGCAACCACCGGCACCGGGACTAGAACCCGCGCTTGGACCGGGACCCGGACCCGCAAACCAGCGGGACAGGGAATCGAACCCGCAGACCCCGGGATCCGAAACCGCAGCGAGACCGACACGCGCACCGGGACCGGGACTCGAACCGGCAACCACCGAGACCCGAACCCGCACCGGTACCGGGCCCGGGACACGCACCGGCACCGGGACTCGAACACTCAGTCACTGGGACCCGAACCGTCACCGGTACCTGCACCGGGACACGCACCGGCACCGGGACTCGAACCCGCAACCACCGAGACCAGAACCCGCACCAGTACCGGGACCGGGACTCGAACACTCAGTCACCGGCACCGGGACTCGAATCTGGAGCCACCGGGACCCGAACCCTCACTGGGACCGGCACACGCGCTGGGCCCGGGACTCGAACCCGCAGCTACCGGGACCCGAACCCGCACCGGTACCGGGCCCGGAACACTCGCACCGGCACCGGGACTCGAACCCTCACCAGTACCGGTACCGGGACACGCACCGGGCCCGGGACTCGAACCCGCGGTCACCGGTCCCGGTCCCGGCACACACTCCCGCACACACGGACACCCCCGCGCGCAAGCCCCGGGCACGCCTGTGCACGCGCTTGTACACATGTGAACACGCGTGTGAGCAGCCGCACACTCACCCCCGGCACACGCGTGCAGTTGTGCCCCCTCGGCCAGGCCTGGGTGCACACTCGTGCACGTGCACACGCGTGTGCACACGTGTGCACACTCACACTCGTGCACGCACACACACGCACACGCGCACACCCGTGTGCATGCCCCCTCGCCCACACTCGCACACACGCACGTGCACACGTGTGCACACACACACGCACTCACACTCGTGCACAGACACATGTACACACCCATGTGCACACACACCCCCTCGCCACACTCACACATGCACACTCGTATGCACACGTGTGTGCACATACACGCACACACACTCTCGCACACACACACACGTACACACCCATGTGCACACACCCCCCGCCCACACTTTCACACACACACTCACACACATATGCACACGTACAGGCACTCACTCCTGCACACACACACACGTGCACACACACACACGCTCATGCTCACACTCAACCACACACACGCACCCACCCATGTGCACCCCCTCACCCACACTTGCACACACACTCGTGCACACACACACATGCATATGCACACCCCCCTTGCACACACACTCACACTCCTGCACACACATGTACACACCCATGTGCACATGCACCGCCTCGCCACACGCACACACTCACACATACACACACGTGTGCACACGTACATGCACTCACACTCGTGCACAAACACACGTGCATGTGCACACACACACGCACATGCACACATAAGGGCACACATACGCTCACACTCAAGCACACACCCATGTGCACCCCCTCACCCACACATGCACACACACTCACACACATGTGCACACACGTGTGCACACACACATGTACTCACACTCATGCACACACACACGCGCACACGCACACACACTCACTCGTGCACACACCCCCACACCCATCTGCACACCCCCCTGCCCACACTTGCACACACACACACATATGCACACGTGTGCACACACACATGCACTCACACTCACACACACACATGCGTACACACATACACACCCATGTGCACGTGCATCCCCTCGCCCACACTTGCACACACACTTGTATATGCCTGCACACACGCACTCACAGTCACACAGTGCACATATTTACACACACATGTATTGACACAGGTATTTACATGCACACACACATTTACACACATATTTACATGCACACACATATTCACACACATTTACACACACATATTTACACATACACATGTTTACACACACATTTACACACACATATTTACACATACACATATTTATACACACACATATTTACACATACACATATTTATACACACATGTATTTACACACACATATTTACACACAAGCACGTATTTACACACATATTTATGCACACACATATTTACACACACAGATTTACATGCACACACATATTTACACACACAGATTTACACACATATTTACACACATATATTTACATACACACACGTATTTACACACACATATTCACACACACACATATTTACACACACAGATTTACATTCACACACATTTACACACATATTTACATGCACACACGTATTTACACACACATATTTACATGCACACACGTATTTACACACACATATTTATACACACACAGATTTACACACACATATTTACACACAAGCACATATTTACACACACAGATTTACACACATATTTACACATATATATTTACATACACACACGTATTTACACACACATTTTACGCACACACATATTTGCACACACATATTTACACACACATGTTTACACACATATTTACATGCACATATTTACATGCACACACATATTTACACACACATATTTACACACAAATATTTACACACACACATTTACATGCACACACATATTTACACACAGATTTACACACACACACATGTTTACACACACACATATTCACACACACACATTTACACACAGATTTACACACACACATATTTACACACACATATTTACACACACAGATTTACACACACACAGATTTACACACACGCACGTGCCCCCTACCTGCCTCCACCTGCGTGGCCGCTCACGCCTGTGCACCCGCCCCCCCGCCGTGCATCACGCACACACGTGCACACGCACACGCGTGTGGCTGCACGGCCTCACACCGCCGAGCCCCCAGGCACGCAGACCCCGCGCTGGGGGCGGGGGGGACACCCAGGGTGACCCCACGCCCGCGTTGTTCCCACCCCACCCCATCCCCGGGGACACCATTCCCAGCTCCATCCCGCTGGGAGATTTTTTGGGGAGAAAGGCCCTGAAATCAAAATTCCCGGGTGGGAGCGGGGCCGTATCCTTCCGCCTGGAAAAAGGCCCGAGCTTGGCCTGTGCGTGTGACCCCGGGGACATGTTTTGTCACCCGCTGACACCCGAAACGAGGAACAATTGTTCATCGCACATGTGCTGGCACCTCAACCAAGCTGCCGGCAAGTGGTGACACGTGTCACCCCGCCAGGACACCCGCGTCCCTCCGCTCCCCGGGGAATCGCTGCGGGGCCTGCTGCGGGGGGGTGGGACTCAAAAATCCTGCCCCAACGGCACTCGAAGGCAGGTGACAACGCCAAAATTATTTATTTTTGGCAGGAGTTATTTAATGTCACAGCCTTGGCTCTGCCCTGATGTCCAGATGCAGGGGGGGGACACACAAAAATCCTGCCCCAACGGGGCTCGGAGACGGGTGACAGTAATTTTGTCATGAATTATTTAATGTTGTGGCCCCCAGCTCCACCCTGATGTCCAGATGTGGGGGGACGACACAAAAATCTTGCCCCAACAGGGCTTGGAGGTGGGAGACGGTGCTGAAATTATTTAATTTAAACGGGAATTATTTAATGTCGCAGCACCCAGCTCTGCCCTGATGTCCAGATCGGGGGGGGGGGGGGCAAAAATCCTGCCCAACAGGGCTTGGAAATGGGTGATGGTGCCAAAATGATTTAATTTTGGTGGGAATTATTTGATATCGCACCCCCAGCTCTGCCCTGATGTCCAGATGGGGGGGGACACACAAAAATCCTGCCCCAACGGGGCTCGGAGACGGGTGACGGTGCCAAAATTATTGAATTTTGGGGGGAATTATTTAATGTCGCAGCCCCCGCTGCTGTGGCGCAGGGCACGGTGCTCCTTGCTCACACCAAATTGACACCCAAGGGACCTTCCCCCATGGCGGGGGGTGACGCCCTCGTGGTCTCCCACCCGTGTCCCCCCCCGCCACCCCCCCAGGAATATTTCTGTTTGGTTTTGGGGTGACAAAGGGCAGGGGGGCAGGAGAGGAGGGAGCCGGGGGCTAGTCTGGCCAGGCTACACTCGCCCATGGGCAAGTGCATCCAGTTTGCATCTGGTTTGTACCGGTGAAAGGAAAAGGAGGAAAAAAAAACAATTTTTTTTTTTTTTCCAGGAGGTGAAGTGTGTAAAAAAAGCTGAAATACCTGTCACGCAGGAGGCAGAGCGGTGATTTCTTTGCCGCCAGCAGAACGTTTCCCAAATCTGTGGCTCCTTCGAGCATCCGCGCGCTTAATCGCCAGGTTGTGCCGAAGCGGGGTGGTTCCTCAGCTGGAAAAAAGCAAATTTATTTTGGGGAAATTTTGCTGGAAAAAGCAAAATTATTCTGAGGAATGTTTGGGAGGATTTCTGCAGGGAGGTGGAGATCCCAGAGCGGCTGGGCATGGCGGGGTCAGGCGGTAGGGACAGGCCGGTGTCACCCTGGGGACGGGCGCTTCACCCCGCCGCCGGCCTCCTGGAGGGTGCGGGTGGCACCCGGGTGCCCAGAGGGGACCCCGGCACCCCCTGATTGCTCCTTGTGCCTGGAAATTAGAGCTGGAGCGATGATTTATGGGTGCTCTGCAAGTGGCTGCTCAGCGGTGCTGCGGCTCGTGGGGTGCTGCAGATCGTGGGGTGCTGAACTCACAGGGTGCTGCAGATTGTGGGGTGCTGTGCCTGGCTGGGTGCTGCAGCTCATGGGGTGCTGTGGCTCATAGGGTGCTGTGGTTCTTGGGGTGCTGCAGATCATGGGGTGCTGCAGTTTATGGGGTGCTGCAGATCATGGGGTGCTGCAGATCACGGGGTGCTGTAACTCATAGGGTGCTGCAGCTCGTGGGGTGCTGAACTCATGGGGTGCTGTGGCTGGCTGGGTGCTGCAGCTCATGGGGTGCTGTGGCTTGTGGGGTGCTGTGGCTCTCAGAGTGCTATGGCTTGCAGGGTACTGCGACTCATGGGGTGCTGTCACTCTTGGGGTGCTGTGGCTCTTGGGGTGCTGTGGCTGTCTGGGTGCTGTGGTTTGTGGGGTGCTGTGGCTGGCTGGGTGCTGCGGCTCTCGGGGTGCCGGTGCTTCCCCAGCACAGCTCCGCTCCCCGCCAGCCGGAGCGGCGAGGCGTGAGCAAACACAGCCCAACACAAGCTGTCGCCGGCAGCTGCCGCGTCGCCCACCATCGCAGCCTGGGCCGGCTGGGAAAAGGCAGAGGCCACCTCGCCTTCTGGGGAGCATCCAGCTCCCCGAAACGCTCGCTGCTCCCTACTGAGTCCCTGAGATGAGCCCCAGCAGCATCCTTGGCCACCACTCGCAGACTCTCTCCTGCCCTGGGTGGGTGAGGTCTGGCTCTGGGAAGGGACTGAGCTCTCTGCTTCCAGGGAAAATGGAAAAGGGGAGCAGCCCCGTGAGGGGGGAGAGGGGCTGGATCCTTTCCCAAGTCACTGCCCCCCCCCCAGCCACTCCAGATACCACTGAGAGGAAGAGGATGGTGTTAAAGGGGGCCTGAGGAAGGGGAGCAGAGACAGACCCTGCCTGACTCCCTCTGCCGGAGTGAGGACAAGCAGGGTGGGAGCAGAATCTTCATTTCTGGCAGCAGACTGGTGAGGGCTCATGCAATGGGCCCTTGGATTGCCCTGACAGCTGCTCCTCCGCCCCAGCACTCCTGCTCCTCCATCCCTGCTCCCCCTTCCCAGCACCCTGCTCCTCCATCCCATCTCCCTGATCTTCAAACCCTTCTCCATCCCAACACCCCACTCCTTCAACCCATCTCCCTGCTCTTCAAACCATTTTCCTCCATCCCAGCACCCAGCTCCTTCATCCCGGCACCCAGCTCCTTCATCCCAGCACCCTGCTCCTCCACTCTGCAGCTCCAACCCTGGTCCTCCATCCCAACTCCTTGCTGCTCCATCCCACCTCCCTGATCTTCAAACCCTTCTCCTCCATCCCAGCACCCTGATCCTCCAACTCTGCTCCTCAATCCCAGCACCCTGCTCCTCAATCCCATCACCCTGCTCCTCCAACTCTGCTCCTCAATCCCAGCACCCTGCTCCCTCAACCCTGCTCCTCCATCTCATCTCCCTGCTCTTCAAACCCTTCTCCTCCATCCCAGCACCCCACTCTATCCCAGCACCCCACTCCTCCATCCCAGCACACTGCTGGGCTTGCAGCACCTCCCTCTCCCCTTCCCTCCCCTCCGCAGCCGCTGCCCGGCTGTGACTCATGCCCTCCGCAGCTCAGAGACTCTCAAACTCTGGCCACTTCTGCCTCTTGAAAGCCACAAATGCATCCAGGCTCGAGTAAGGCCATTTACTCCCTCCCTGCTGCCATCGCAGCTGCCAAAAATAAAATAAAATAAAATAAAAAAAGAAACCAAAGAGACCTCCTAAAAAGCAGACTGTGCTGTCTCTCTTCCGGCTGTGCTGCCGAGTCACTCCCAAAAGGCTTTTTATTTTGTCTTCACGGGATCCTAATGCATTTCTGTCCTGACAGCCAGACACCGAGTCCCGTGGGGCAGGGGTGGGCTGCCGAGGCTCCTGCGGGCAGCACTGTCCTCCTCGCCCATGGCCAGGGTCCATGTCCAGCTATCCCCCCCACCGCCCTTGGGCAGGTCGTGTGGAAATTTGCTTTACACCGCAAAAAACCCCCAGATGTTTTTGAGGGGCTGGGAGGGGAAAGCGCTCAGGTTCCCCATCCTCACGTGTCAGAGGAAAGCAGAGGTGGGACCAGCTCCCACCCCATCATGGGACGTGGATTAGGGGGTCAGGACAGGACCTCTGCAAGGGGGGCTCAGGGGAACATGTTCATTTTGGGGACTGCCCAATGGAAAGGACATCGTAGTGGTGGCTGCTTGGCCTGGGCATCCCAGGGCGCCCTGTCCCCCCTTTCTGGTTCTCCCAGGGCAGCCTGGGCAGGGGGCCAGGGGCACCAGCAGCCCTCACACCCACAGGTCTCCTGAGTGGGGACTGGCACCGATGGGATGAGGTGGGATGGGATGTTGGGCTGGGATGTGTTGGGATGAGATGGGATGGAATGGGATAAGTTGGGATGGGATGGGATGTCTTGGGGTGGGATAGGATGGAATGGGATGAGCTGGGATAGGATGAGATGGGATGGGATGAGTTCAGATGGGATGGAATGTGTTGAGGTGGGATGGGATGGAATGAGATGAGATGGGATGGGATGGGATGTGTTGGAATGTGATGTGTTGGGATGGGATGAGTTGAGATGGGATGTGTTGGCATGCGATGTGTAGGGATGGGATAGGTTGAGTTGGGATGGGATGAGCTGGGATGGGAGGTGTTGGGGTGGGATGGGATGGAGTGCAATGAGTTGGGATGGGATGTGTTGGGATGGGAGGTGTTGGGATGGGAGGTGTTGACATGTCACTTGTCGGGATGAGATGAGATGAGGTGGGAAGGTTTTTGCAGGCAGAGCAATAACCAAGGGTGCCCTGAGACCCCGGGTCAGAGGGATGGTCCCTTGTCCATCTCCCACCAGCAGTGCTGAAATGAACTCAGGAAGCCACAGCACGACTGGAGCGGTGGAGCCAGGCCCTTGCCACAGGCTCGTCCTGTTCTGAGTGCTGAGACTGGACAGCCCAGGCCTAATGCTGACCTTGGGCCCAAGTTTCTTGGGTTTCCTTTGCTTTCTTGGGTGCTTTGACCACTGGCATAACCTGGGAGTGTCCTGCAGAGGACCTTAGGCTCTGAAGCTATCTGAGACCATGGGACCCAGACTCCTACACCTCACCCAGACCATGCTGCTTTATTCCCTGGGACAGGGACAGGCCGTACAGCCCCACTCCATCATCTGCAGAGCTTCTGCTGTATTTTCACCTGTTCCTGCTGCTGGGGTGCACACGGAGGTGCCAGGAGCCGTGGCAGTACCGTGCTCCTCATTGTATGACTGGGTGTGTTTGCTAACAAAATACGGGGCTGGGATATCTTTATAGGGGCCACTGAACGGGGAGGTTTCCACAAGACATCTCGGGTGTTCCTGCAGAAAGCAGTCACACAGCAGAAACAAGATACAAAGTCCTTTTGGGGCTTCCTCACCTGGTTTGGGCTGGGGCTGGTGCTTCTCCCATGCTGGTGATGCACCTGGAAGGGGCTTGAAGAGCAGAAGCAGAGCCAGGGCTTGACTCTGGGGTTCACAGATCCTGGGGCATCGCCCCCCTAAATGCTCAGTCCCCTCCTCCTGCCCTGGTTACTCTCGACCCAAACCAGCCCAGGTCTGCAGGAAGGATTCCTGCAAGGAGAACACCCAAATCAAGGACTTGAACTTGGCCTTCTCTTCTTACCACATCCCTGTGCCGCTGGGTTTGGGCATTCCCGGCTTTGCCCTTCCTCCAGCCCGGCAGCACCAGTGGGAACTTTCCCTGCACCAGCTCATTGATTTGGCAAGTTATTTCCCAGGGAAAATCCCTGAGCAGCCCATCATCCCCCCGTTTCGGAGAGACCCCAGGAGTCTGCTCCAGGCTCCCTGGGATCGTTGGGTGCTTCAGGCTGGAGAGTGGCCATGAAAATCTCTGCCTGCATCCCAGCTGGGCATCCCGACGGGGATAGTGGGGTGCTCTGCACCCCGAGGCGGCAGCATGCACCCGTGCCGGCCTCGTTGGCCTCGCTGCTCCCTAATGCATCATCAGCCTCTCCAGCCAGCTCGATTTAGCTCCGGTAAATGGCTTGGTTTCCTGATCTGATTTTTTCTGACGTGAAGCCATTCCTGCCCCGCGAGCTGCTCTCCCCGCCGCGGCGGCTGGATGGACGCGGTCCCCGAGGACCTGACACTTGTCTGCAGAGGTGAGGGGGGAGCAAGGCACCTTCTCCTCCGCCCCAGCAAATCCATAAAGGCAGCCAATGTGCTGTGCAGGGCACGAGGACACCCCCCCCCCCCCCAAAACAACCCCTCCCCGCACCCCCAAAACAAACCCAGCCCGGCAAGAGCCACGTGATCCCTTAAAAACCCAACGAAAACACCAAAACGGTCGTTCGTGCCATCTGGAGCAAAAGAAAATGGAATTTTAATTAAAAACTCATGAGCTGGATGCTATAAATACATCGTCTTTCTGTAAGTTATTCACCCATCAGGAACACGGAGGTCTGATCCCGGGCTCAGCGAGAGGAGCAGGGTTGTTTGTTCATTTCTGGGGATATTTTTTCTTTTTTTCCTTTGCTCTTCCCATTCAGCCCAGCTTCTCCCTGAGCTGTGGTGAGCAGCAGCACCCGAGCACCTGGCCGTTTTGGGGTGCCCCGGCTGAGCTCAGAGCTCTCTGCTCGGAGGGCTGGAGGCTGGGGGAGCTTGCCAGCCCTTGGGCCATGGCCAGCAGATCTCGGCACCAGCGGCGGGAAGCATCACTCCGGGTAATCTGGGGCCTGGATTTCTTCTTTCCAAGCACTGGGAATAACACATGGATCAGACCAGCAGCTACCTTGGGGAAGCAGCAAAGTTTTGGCAACAGACCCCAAACTGCCAGGCGTGTTGCTCCCCCAAATCAGCCACCCTCATTTGCTGAGAGGAGGTTTGGTCTCCCCTACTCTGGTGATGCCTGCGGCTGCCTCGACTTGAAAGAGAACCTGTTAACTCTGAAGCCTAATGATAGACATCCAGAAGTAGCAGGAAAGGAAAAACTTCCTGACAGCAGCACTGGGTGGGATCAAAAATTCACCTGGCCCAGGATTTTGTCTCTGTTCCTGAAGAACAGGGACAGCCCCAGAGTGGGACAGGAGCAGAACAGCCCTACCCCTGCCTGGACACTTCCAGGAGTTTACAGATGTCCCAAAGCATAGGCTGAAAACCCCACAGTGTGGTGGAAATTTTAGGAAAGTGGTTTCATCTCAGATGTTCTTCAGACTCAGAGTTTTCTTCAAGTCCTTCTCAGGGTCTTATGCTGGGAATTAGCTGGTTCCCAGTGGCGTGGCAGGAGCAGGAGCAGGGAGGCCAGTCCTGCTCCCAGTCCTGTGAAATGCAGGCGGTTCCCTGCCATGAAAACAGGCGCTGCCTTGGGATCTCAGGGAAGCTGGAGACCATCGTCAGGGAAGCGTTGACGTCCTCTCTCATGGGTGAACCCTCAGAGGGAAGAGGGACGGGAATGAGCGGCAGATCTGTCAGAAGAAATCTCAAACCCTCCACGTTCACACACAGCAAATCTCCCCAAAAAAGAGCCCCGGGTCCCTGCTTTGAAAATCTTTGCAGGGTGCTGCCAGACCCCATCACTGCCTGCTCCTGCGTAGGTCCTGTGCCAAAGCACGTGGGATTCAAGCCCTCCCCAAGCTGTTTCCCAGGGAAGAGGGAGCAGAACTGGCCTGGATGAAATGCAGAGCTCTGCTTGCAGGGTGTTATGGGGCAAATCCACCCTGTGGACCCCTGTTCCAGCCCAGCAATGTTGGTCTGGCTCCTGCAGCAAAGCTTTTATGGGCAGAGGGTCTTGTCAAGGCTGCTCGATCCCACCCTGGGCTAAGGTGACCACGTGGCTGAGGAGTACAGAGACGTAATAAACTTTTTTTTTTTTTAATAGTTTGACGGGCAAAGCATTTTCCTGGCACAAGCTTGCGTGCTTCATCATTCATTTATGAGCCCTGCTGATAAATCACGGAGCTGTTTCGTTGACCCCAGCCCTCCGGGCGCCGTGGACCTTCCCAGCCCAGGTCCTGCAGGCACAAGGAGGCTCTGGACAGACGTTGTCTGCTGGATCCAGCGCTGTTGGGAAGAGCAGACCCTGCTCTTAGATCTTCCCTTCTCCAGGAGGTTATTGCCCTCTTGGAGAGCTCCCAAACCCACGTCTATCAGAAGGAGCTCGGTGATTCAGCACATCCTCTGCCCAGCGTTTAAAGCAGGGTGAGATGAACCACCCTACGAGACGCTGATTTCTTGCTCTAGACAGTGGAGGAAGACAAGTTGCTGGGCTTCAAATAGATGTAAAACTTCTAGCTGGCTACAGAAACGGCAAGACTCTCATTATTTAAGTAGATCAAGCAAACCTGTTATTCAGCTTAAAATGGGGCGAGGGAGGACTCGTCAGAGCTGATCTGAAGCTTTTTCACGTCCCGTGCTCTGGCAGGGCTGGCGAGCAGAGGAATTCTCTTTTGCGAGTGCTTTTTTAAGAGCACGCACTCTGACGGGCCGAGATCAAACCGACAGAAAACTGGAAGCCACCAGAAAACTTTCCCAAAACGCATGTTGTGATTCATTTGAAGTACATACTTTTGCTGTCACAAAAAGACAGAACCAAGAATGCTAATAAACTAAAAGCAATGTAAATATAGAGCGATGCAGTCAAAACAATGAAAACCCAGCATTTGCTCTGATTTTAAGTGACACACAAAGGCAACAACCCTGCACACAGAAACAGGCCAAGGGAGAGCTTTGCAAGCGGCCGATAACCCCAGCGTAGGGGTGGTTTGTTTTCGCCTTGGCGGCATCGCAGGCTGCGTGGAAGCAGGCTCCCCAGTACCGTGGTTTTCAGGACCAAAACACTTTATCTGGAGCCCTCAGTCTGAAAGCCCAGGCCTGGTATCTTGCCGTGCCATGTGCACAGCCAGAAAAGCGTGCAGGAGGATTGGCACAGCTTGTGTTACCTCCTGCAGAACAGTATCCTTCAGGGGTGCTTTGAGTTTCCCACCGCCGGGATCTGGGAGAAGCTGGTGCCCAGCGTGCGGCTGCCCGTGCCCACCCCCCCGTGATCCCTGTGCGTGCAGCTAATGTGGGCAGGGGGTGCAGAACCCCCCCTGCAGCGCACCACAAGCCTGGCCAGAATCTCTTATTCTGCTCACGAAATAAGTGGTGGCATGTCCTGTCTCCCAGCCCCAAGCACCTGTCTGAAGCTGCCTTGCACCCTGTACTGGCCTGTGCCACCTGCCCTGGGGTGGGATGGACCCGGGCATGTCCCGAGGTGGGTGAGCAGGAGGCATTGCCTGCCTTTGGCCAGGGTTATACCCCGCTGAGCCTGGCTCAAGAGGGGCTGCCACCCCCTGTGCCTGCTCGGGGTGGTGAACAGCCGCTGTGCCCCCTCAGCCCTGTGCTCCCAGCATCGTGCACCCCAGAGCAGCATCTTCTCCCTCCCCAGGATGTCCAACATAGCAGCAGGACCCCAAAATGCGTGCGATTCAGCAAGGTACAGCAACCTTGGGGGTGTTCTGGGATCTGCCCTCCTGCCTGCAAGTCCCTCTGCCTCTCCGCTGCCTCCCCATGCCAGGAAGATTTCTCCAGGGCTGTGCTGGGCTTACGTAAAGCCCAGCAAGCTGCAATAACAACAGGGCTGTTTGGCTGGCTGAGGTCGAGCCGAGCTGTGAGCTGCTGCCAACGACCCGTTCCCCTGCCAAACGCAGAATGCAAAGGCTTTCGGCACCTGCCGGGAGCCCGGCTCAGCCGAGGAGTCACTGCTGGCACTCACCCGGCACTTGGGGAAAGATCTCTGTGCTTTGGGAAAGATCTCTAAGGTTTGGGAAAGATCTTTGTGCTTTGAGAAAGATCTCTGAGATCTGGGAAACATCTCTGAGGTTTGGGAAAGATCTTTGTGCTTTGGGAAAAGTCCTGGGTAACAGAGGAGAAGGACATGACGTGGTGAACGGTCACGCCATGCCGGACCTCAGCAGTGCTCGTGGTCTTGGGTCTGACCGGGACTGCTGCGGGATGCCCAGGGATGGACCCAGCCTAATGAGGAAGAACGCAGAGGAAGGCTGGCTCAGATGGGCTGGAGATGTTGTTTTTGTAAGAGAAGGAGAGTGAAGGCACACGGGATCCCTCCTGCACCCCCAGGCTGGCATTTGTTGGTCACTGGTGGATGGAAAGGTGCAAGGACCCCCCCTTTGCTATCCTGATACCCTACAAAGTCCTACCACTGATGAGCCAAGTGAGATCACCTCTAGCTTCTCTCTGGAAGAAGAGCATCATCCTGGTCATGCTGCTGCTCTCTTGTGAGGTGGGGAGCAATGAGGGGACAGGAGAGAAAAGAAATGAAGGAGGGTTGGTATATGGGGCTGCCATAAAACTGGGATGATGTTGGTTGCTCCTCCCAGCCAAGCCCATCCCAATTATCTCTGGGGAAGCAAAGATCCCACCAGCAGGATCTCTTTGACCTCCCAGGAGATACTGGGGAGAGCAGCTCTAAGAGCGAAGCCCACCTTGACCCACCATCGCTGGGGAAGTGCGGAGGAGGAGGCTGCAGCCTCTTCCCCTAAAACCCAGCAGTGAAACGCATCGTACTGCTTGCAGAGCTGAGGATTTTAATCCTATTTCTCAAATCGTTTTGCTCGTTGTCACAACTACTTGGGATTTCAGCTTCCTTCCCAGAGTTTTCTCCACCAAGCCCTCTCCCTAGCAGGCTGGCTCTGGCCCTGGATGATTCTTATAAGGGAGCTTCTGGAGGAAAGTGTGTGGGATGGGTGCTGCCAGGGCCAGGATGGGTGATGTCACAGCTGGGACGGGTGCTGCCAGGGCTGGGATGGGTGCTGTCATGGCCAGGATGGGTGCTGTCATGGCCAGGATGGGTGGTGCCAGGGTTGGGAAGGGCCCTGGTGATGGAGAGATGAAACCTTCTGGGAGCATCCAAGTTCTGGATGCTCTTCAGAGAAGAGGGAAATCCTGTGAGGAAAGGGAGTGCAATGGGCCCTGGAGAGCTTTTGTGAGGGAGGAAAGCTCAGGTGGTGGTTTCACAGAGCAGAAGTCCTGTTCTCCTTCTCCACAGGTGCCCAATGAAGTCCCTGGGGGAGGCAGCTGGCCCAGGGTCTGAGCAGAAATTGTCCCTTCCCCAAATCTGGAGTGGGCACCATTGCTCAGGTTCCCTTTTGGGTTTTCATAAAAGGACTCTTTCTTGAAAACTGAGCATGCCCAGGTTGCCAGGTTGCACAGGACCTCTAGGTCTCTGGAGCTGCACGTGGTGTGGGCAACTGTTGGGAGCAGGACCTTGGAGCAAGGCAGGGGAGAAACCAGTGGCACAGGAGATATCTTCTGGACACCAGCGTCTCCAGTCCTGGAGCCAGCAAGCATCATCTCTTCTAGGATCAAGCCAGTCCTTGGCCATGGTTTGACCTTTGGGACCACCATATCCCCACAGATGCTGAGAAGGGTGAAAGGATGGAGCTGTTCTAATAAAACTCCTGTTTTCTTGTTTCCAGCGTGGGCTGCCTCGTTGCTGTCTCTGTCTGCACCAGACAGGCCACCCACTGCCTTGCATCCGGATCTTTGGAGATCGGCTATGTCCCAGGACCATGGCCACAGGCAGAGATGGATCCAGCCCCTTCCCATGTCCAGCTCAGTAATCCAGATGGCTCATCCACGGGATGCTGTGACCCAGATCACGTCCCTCCTCCCACTCCAGCTATGTGAGAGCCCTTGCTGGGAATGCAGCAGCTTCTGGCCACCATGGTTCATGCCATCCGGTGCTGGCATCAACCAAGACCAGGTATTTAACTGCACATGGGTATGAAGGGCAAAGCCCCAATTCATCTCTCTTTCAACTGTCTTGAATCTAGGCATCGGTCCACGCCGTTGGCAGCGGTCCATCCTCGCTCAGGCAGCCAAGGATTGCATGAAAAAGCCTGGGAAAAAGCAGAGAGAAGGGGATGGTTGTTGGGCTGGGAAGAGAGGGACTCCTCGCCTCTTGCAGGCACCTGGGGAAAGTCACACTCCAGCCAAAAACTGGGCACAGGCTCCTGCGGTGCCCAGGACACTTGTGGCATTTGTATTCTGAGCAGCAAAAGGGCAAGAGGCATCACAGGTGAGTCACGGGCACGGGCATCCAGGGAAATATGGAATTGAAATATATAATCATTTGTCCTGCTGAGGTCTGAGGCTGGGAGCCACAGTCTGCCAAAAGCATATATAAACATTGGGCTTTTTACCTTTAAAACAAAGGGAAAAAATGAAGAAGAGAGGGATTATTCAAGGATGTGGCGTGAATCATAGGGTATGACTGGAGGTTGCTTTCCAGGAGGCCAGAGGAGCAAAGCACTGAGTTAAAATGCAAACTGTGACGCCTGGGAAAATGGGATGAGAGATGAGCTCATCTCTGCGGCTTCGTTCCGGGTCTGTGGGCTGTGTAGCTCTGAGCAAGGCCAAGGTGAGCTGGAGGTGACATGGGCTCAGCAGCGCCCACTCGGGGATGTCTCAAGAGGACTCGCTTTTCAGAGCCTTTTTGCTCTTTCTGCTGCCTGGATTTGAGCACCTGAAGATGAAGGCAGTTGCAGTTTCCCAAAACATCCTGCCTGCACCTGAACTGGGAGCTGGAGAACTCAAGGGAGAATTTTCAGACCAAAAGTAGGTATTTGATGATCCCAGGTTGTGATCCAGGTGCCCACAGGTCTGTGTCTAGTGCCATTTGCAATGCCCTCAGATCCCATCTGCTAGCCCACAAAGCCATGGCTCTCCCATGAATCTTCTGCCATCTCAGCCAGCCTATCAGGATGTCATGGGCACCCTCCCAGGTCCCATGGGTCCCTCAGGTGGATCTGGCCACCTACATTTGGGTGACTGACTTGAGTCTGTAACATCCTGAGAGGTTGTTCACACTCCTCTTCTGCTCAAAGGACGTTTCCAAAGAGCAGCTCAACTTGGTTCATCAAGGCACAAGTTTATCTTATTGCACACAGGAATTGCTGCTTTTCTGCAGGGATTTGCAATGGGTGAGAGGGTGAACAGCTTCAGTGGGGGTGTGTGAAGCTGGGTGTGGAGGCTACCACGCTGAGGAGTTGCCAAGCTCCAGACACGGCTTTCAGGCCTGGACTTTTCCAGGAAATACATTTATGAGGAGCACCAGGCACTGGGATGGGCACACCAGGTCCATCCACATGGTACCCAACCCGGAGGTGATGTTGAGGAGCGTGGAGTGAGTGGTGGGTTGGGAGGACAGTCCCTTGTACAAGGGTTGTGGCTGCAAGGTCTCTCGGTAGCTGGGTGCTGGTGTAACCGGTTAGTGGACCTACATGTAATGCTGAGAAGACCAGGCTGGGTCTTCAAGAGGCTGCGTAAGCCCGCTGTACCACCACTGGTGGTCACCAGACTGTAAGATGGTGGGGGTAGCCCCGGTGATGGCTGCAAAAGAGTGACCCAAGCAAGTACCCAAGCCCAGAGCTAATGTCACGTGCCCCTGGGCAAGGAGGGGGCAGGCAGAGGGCAGGGACAAGGCTCTGTCGATGCTCAGCAGAACTTTTGTCGGCTTGGGAGTGGCTGTTGGGCCTCCAATTCCAAGGGGAATAAGAGGTCTGTGGAGTAAGAGAGGATGGAAAATCAGGATGTCCTGCCCCCAGGCAAAAACTTCTGCTTGGCCTGATGGATCTTTGTTAACCTGTTCTTAAAAATCTCCCTTCACTGACCTTGGATGATCCAGACCAGTAGTTTGCTCTTCTTTCTGGAAAGATTTTCCTTAAATTTCACCTCCCTTGCTGCAATTTGAGCCTGGGCTTTTCTGCTGGCCACCAGGACACCAGAGACAAGATAGTCCCTTCCTATTTGCAGACATATTTTTTTTTGCATTTGAAAACCAGAGTCAGGTTTTCCTGGTCTCTTCTCTACTCTCAAGCAATTCCCATTCCTCCCAACTGCTGTTGCAGATCATGTTTGCTGAACCACTGGAAACGCTCAGAGCAACGGCACCGGTGAACTGGTGTGGGAGCTCAGACCCTCTGCACTGGCCCCCGCAGTGAGCGCGGGTGAATAAAAGACTTGAAGACGACCGAGCTCTCAGCTGTCACACCAAGAATTGTTTGAAGCACAAACAGAAAAGCATCGGGGAGCAGAGAGAAGCATGAAAGCCACAAGCGCCTGATATGACAGCAGAGGAATGAAATCAGAGAAAATCCAATTTCCACCGGAGAGCAAAAATAAACTCTGACAAGCGAGGGGAGGAAGGGAACAGCGCGTTCCCGAAACCACTGCTTCCCCAGGAAAGGCAAGACATACAACCCAACCCAAGAGGCACCAGCGCCCACCCCGCAGCCCTGGGGTCGTGGTCCCCAGGGACGATGGGGATGCTGGGCTGTGCCCTGCAGAGCCAGCACAGGCAGCCTCACGCTTGGCCCTTCCCAGCACTCCCGCCCCAGCTCAGCTCGTTATACAGTGCCCGTGGTTACAAACCCCTCTGAGACCAGCAGAGAGGAGCCCAGAGGGGCCAGGGATGGGCTGCACCAGTGCTAACGAGCCCAGATGGGCTCAGGCTCCATCCCAGCCTGGGGACGGAGGTTGAGGACCTCAGCAGGGACCAGGGCAGCTTTGGCACACCAGCCAAAATCAGGGTGTTGGCCGCAGCGATGGAGTGGGATGTTGTTTGGTGGAGGGGAACTTCCAGGTTTTCTTAGCACACCCACAACAATTACACTGTAATTTTGTGTTTTCCTCTCTAATTACACAAATAACTGCACAAAGGAGGCTCCCAGCAGGTAGCGAGCAAGTCTGCTGTGGCTTTCTCGCTGCTGGCAGCGCAGCCTGGCAGCGCCTTGATCCTGCGTGGATCCTACTGCAGGAGGTGCCCATCTCTCTCTCTCGAGTTTTGGTGTCTGGGGAGCAGGGAACCAGGTTTCTTGAAAACAAGCTATTTCCTCTCAGAGCCTGGAGGTTTCATCTCTCTTTCTGTTCATCCTTGCAGAGAAAATACCTGTTCTCGCAGGCGATGCATCTCATGGATCCACGTGAGCATCTGCGCTGGGTCCTGGGCAGGGACAGAGGTGCTGGGGGGGCTGGGGGCTGCAGACGAGGAAGGGACCAAGCAAAAACAGTGTCTGTGAGAGCTTTGTGTTCCTTTTCTCTGGCTTTGGGGTCCTGCAGACATATGATGCTTCAAAGAGATTTTACTTCTTGATTATTATCTTTTTCAGAGCGGGTTTCTGCTTTGCAGAAAACCTCACAAATGATCATGGAAAAGCCGTATTCTGGCTGATCTCCTGCTGGATCTGAGGCTGCAAGAGACCTTGTCACCCTCCTGGCCTTGCTCCCTCCCCTCCAACCTGACTCCCCAAGGCAGGCCTGGACCCCACAGGGTTCCCCCATGGGCAGGATACCCCCCCTCCCCAGCTGCAACAGCAGCTTCTTCATCTCTTCCCCAAAATTGCATCCTCCGTCTGCTCCATCCTGCGTGTGGCTCTGCCCCATGTGCCCCGCACCACAATCTGCCCTCACCATGCGCTGCCTGATGCAGCCCTGCCTGCACTTCTGCCGGCTCCCGAGCCCCCCATGTTGCAGACAGCTCCCTTCTCTCTGCATCCAGCAGACGAGAGCAAGTAGGGCTGAGAAGACAGACATGGCACCCCCATCCTCCAGCTGCCCCCCATGACTCCTCCAGAACCACTTTTGGGGCTCAAGCAGCACATTTGAAGGATGGGAGCTGCCTCTGGCCGGCCTTCGATGCTCAGCACCAGGTTGTGGTTTGGTTGGCAGGAGGAGCATCCCCACCAGGATAATGCCCAACCTCGACTTTGCCAGTCGGACGCTGATTAAAGCCCCGAGCGCCTCCGCCTCCCCTCTCTGATACAGGCCGATAATGCTGGCGATGCACCAGTGGACTTTAACTCCAACTTAATTGTCCCCCCTTTCTTTCTTTATTGTTTCAATGAAAAGGGATCTGAAGAATAAACTCCAAACAGCTATTTTAAGGGGAACAACCTAATGCATAAAAAAGCCCACGTTTCTGCCAAAATGGCATCACGACGCAGCGCCGTGCTTGGCTTCTCCTGAAACTGAGCCCCATGCCCAATTTAGGCGAAACTATTTGCCATCAGAGGCAGATACCACTGGGTTTTCACAGACCCATCTCCTCACATAGTCACCGCCGCAGGACACGACGGCTCTTGCCTTGTGCCCCATGTCTGTGGGGCAGGGAGGAGAGGTTTGTGGCCAGGCTGGAGGTCCTATACCCCATCACGGCTCCCTTGCTGCATCCTACCTGGATGGATGGGGTAGAAGGCAGCTTGGTATGAGTTGAGGCGGTGCTTTTTGTGGGGAGGGGACCAGCTTCTGGCATGCAGGGACATGGCACTGGCCCCTCTGTGACGTCCCAGCACCGTGCAGATGCAGGCAGGGCAGCCACAGGGGTCTTCTCTCCTTCACCTTGAGAGCAAAACAACTGATGGGAGCCATGAAATATTGATGCTTTCCATTTACAAGGCCCTCAGAGCCGGGCTGCGGTCAGCGGAGAGGGAGGCTGACGCTTTCCATCTCTTCTGAGCTGTGCAGACAATCGATGACAGCACTGGGAACAGGAACGGGGCCCTCCCTGGTGCCCTTGTTTCCGTCCCATCGGCTGCAAGCCGGGGATGACATAGGTCCTTGTTCTTGCAGATGGTTGGCCACATCACTTGGTGAAACTGGTGATTTTCTGCACCCTCCTTGGCACGTCCTAGCTTGCCATCATGCTTTGCAGGCACCTGGGGAGAAGCAAAACCAGCAGCCCCAAGGCACAGAGACCGGCTCCCCCTCTGTGGCAGCACACGGTCCCTGCGGATGGTTTTGCATCGGGTCTGAAGGACATGGGGAATGGCAGCGTCTAGAGCACAGGCTCAGCAGATGCTGCAAAATACCAGGGATGTTTGTCGCTGAGGGATGGCGCAGGGCTGGACAGGACTCTCCTGGCAGAGGGGTTCGCTATCACTGAGGGCCACGGGCAGGCTTGGCTGTTTTCAGGGGATGGGGAGGATTTGGATGGGTTCAGGGTTTCCTTCCACTTGCACTGGGTGTTTTAATCTTTTCCAAGCACCTGCTCAGGGCTGCTGTTGAAGACAGGATCCTGACTCCTTGTCTTTAGGGTCTCTGTAATCTTGCATTGGCTCTCAGTCCCAAGGAGCCCTCAGAACTCTGCGTGAGGGTCCCCAGGTGCCTACAAGCCCAGCACCCTTGCTGGGGTTACACCATGTGTGAAGGACACAAGAAAGTCCTCCTGGAGCACAGTCTTCTCCTGAACATTTTCTAGTGTCCCCTTCCACCATCAACTCGGTCCCCGACGTCCCAGCCAGCCCCATGGGACACGGTGCATGCTCGGATGTGTCCAGCCCCCATCCCACACCCCTACTGTCCCCGGGAGGGACAAGCGTGGTACAAGCACCCTGGGCGATGCCACCGCAAGCCTGCAGAGAAAAGCTGCTAAAAATACCCTCCACGCCTCGGAGCGGTGACAGCTAAAGCCTCCTCCCCCTGATTTACAACATCTCCAGCTGCAGCGTTGGCTCTCCAGGGCATCGTGGTCGCACTGATCCCTGCGGGATCATGGAGATGGTTGACTTTCAGGGTGACTTTCCCCAATGAGAGCAGGAGAGTTTCAACGCCTGGGCAGCCCCGCAGGGAGCCCAGCGAGAAGCTTGCGTGACGTGGCCTCTCCTCCGGGATGGGAGCGGACATCCCACCATCCGACACAACCCCACCACAAGCCATCAGAGAAACCTGGAGGGGACACAGGATGGGAAGCAGGTGACAGGGACATGGCAAGCCTGGACAGGAGCTGCTTTGGAGCCAGATGACCTCAGGGGACACTGGTTTGGGAGGGAGAAGAGTGTTCCCACAGCCCTGTGTGTGCACAGCTGGTTGGGGAGCAGCACCCTGAGATTCAGCTTCTTGTAGGCAAGAGCAACTTGACCCTGAATTTTGCAGCAGTGTGAGATGAGATTTACACGTGAAGATGCCAAAAGCCCCATCCTGGGATCAGAAACCAGCGTGAGCTGGTGGCTCTGTGGGCAATGCTAAATGTTGGTGAGGTCCTGCTTGGCCAATTGTCCCCATCCAGCACTGCCAGCAACTGAAGCCCTGACCTCTTCGGACACTTTCCCCTGACAGGTCCCTTGGGTTGGAGCCTTGCACCCCTTGGCATGCCTAATCCCTCCCCAGCCTTGCCTGCAGAGAGGGGGGAGGCCAGGATGCCCCCACGTGTGGAGCATGGACAGATCCCTCCGTCTGAGGTGATTCATCCTCTTTCAGGGTTCGGTATTTTGGGGGAGGCACCATCACCAAGGGGAGCACAGGGATATGAAGAAGCCTTGAGACACAGGTCCTCCCCTGTCTGAACCCCCCAATCCCAAAAGTCCAAGGGGAGGAGATCCTGAGTATCATGGTTTAACTACTGCTGGTCTCCTTGAGTGGGGACACCCCAGCTCTTCCTCACTTACAGAAACAGTAAATTAGACCTGGAATTACCCAGTTTGAGTAACTGACTTCCCCTGCAAGGAGTGGGCAGACTGGAAGATCCCCAGACCTGCCGACATTTGTCAGAGGGCTTTGCTGTGTGGGAGGCGATGCTGTCATCCCCAGCCCCTGCAATCCCAACTGACTCCAGCCAGAAATCACCGATGAAGCAAAAAAGAAAAAAAAACAAATAGGAAAAGCATCTGAAATGGAGGAAATACCAGAATCCCAGTTGCCCAGACAACGAGTTTGGACCCCCTTGTCCGCACGCCTGATGACTCAATCCTTAATAACACGACCGAGGATGGTTTTTGCCTGCAGGAGCCCCACATCACCCGAGGAGCAGAAGTAATCGCAGCCAACGCGTGAGGAGACACAGCCCATGTCTTCCCTCCTCCGGGACTGCCAATGATGTCTTCCTGTTTAAAGCCAAGCACAGGTTTTTGCCCGATAACCACAGGACTGTCACACTGGGATTGGGGCTGGCTAAGTCCTGGGGACACCGGGGACATGGGACCAGAGGCTCTGACTCCTGTAAGGATGCCCAGGGAAGGGCCCCCAGCACATGAACTGTGTGGCAGCAGTGGTTACAAGGCTGCATCACCCACTTCTTGGAGAGGTTTGGTCTTTTCATCTGGTTTTCAGCACCGTGAGAAAGTCACCAGCAAGATCCGCTTGTGACTTGACTTTTATTTAAAATCCCGTCATGTCATGCTTTTTTTTTTTTTTTTTTTTGGTCTTTTACGCTTGCCATCTGCCAGCATCCATTCTCCCCAAACCCTGCTCCCACAAGGGGTTTGGATTGGGGAATAAAAATGCTGGGCAGGGAATAAATAATTCATTGGGCAAAGCTGCCGAATGCGGCATCCAAAGTCCATGGAGTGGTAGGTATGAAAGTCCCGCTGCAGCACAGAGACAAAATAACATTGTTGGCCCCAGCTTTGTCCTGCCGCCGGCATCTGCCAGGGCTGGGAGCACGATGTACCTGGTGCCTCGACTGATGCGTCACAGCACGCCCAGCCTCTTCGTCCTGAAAATCAGGATTCCTGGCACGGAAAAGAGAGGGAGACTTGGGTTTTAAATAAGGGAAGCTGGTGGGGTTGGGATAGTGATGGATGGGAGATTTAAGGGGGGCCGGGAGGGAGGCAGAGCTGGTGGCACAGAGGATGTGGCCCTCCAGGGACTGTGGTGGCCCAGCCAAGGTATCCTCAGCCGAACCGCTCCGCTCCAACCGCGGCCAAGTCCCCATCTCCTCGTCGGGGACGCAGGGATGGAGTTGGAGGCTCAGCTGGGGTGGAGGTGATGCCTCCCCCTCCCCCTGCAAGGCAGGGTGGGTTCAGAGGGGCTGGCAACCCTGCCAGACTGTCCCGGTGTGACCTCCAGCAGCAGGGCAGAGCCCAGCAGGAGCTGGCAACGCTACAGGCAGGGACAATGCTACAGCCCTGCTTGTCTCTGCTGAGATCATCGCTCTGGTTCTCCTTCCCCTTTGCAGCCAGAGGGTTGTTACAGAGGTGACTGGTGCAGGAAGGATGCTCTTGTCGAGGGGCTGGGGGAACATCATGGGGCAGGGGCAGCCGGGAAGGGCAGCAAGGGGCTGGGGGCAGGCGTTGATGGGGAAGGTACTTGCTCCAAGAGGCAAAACAGGTCACTGCTGTCTCCCATCCTCACCCGAGACAGCACGTAAGAGCTGGCAGGAGGCCTGCCTGCTCTCTGCCAGCCCTTGGTGATGGATGGTGACTCACCCAGGTGAGGACCAGGCAGGGGCTCTGCTTGTGATGCTCACCCAGCTCCAGACACCATCATGGGCAGCTCTGGGCTTCATCCTGCCGCCCTCACACCCTCCTCTGCCTCCTCTGGGTCCATATTGGGAGCAGGTCAGGGCTGGCCAAGGACAAAACGCTGCAGCCCTGTCACATCCCTGCACAGGCAAAGAGCAGGAGCAGGGACTGGGGCTGAGACCGGGAGGTTTTCCCTGAATTTCACCTGAATTTCAGAGCCATGTGCAATTTGAGCGCAGTTTGGTGCTGGATGGAGCAGGTCGGGAGACCAAATCCTCATCTGAAGGAGGGTGAGATGGGGGAAGGGGGCAGCTGGTGCATCCCCCTGCCCACCCCATACTGCAGACCCCCAGCTGGACAAAGATATCAGCAATCTTAATTAGCTGCCTAATTGCTGTCCTCCCAGTGCTTTTTTAACCCCCTAATCCAGGGGTGGTTCAGCTGGATTTATCTCCGGGGTCTGACCTCAGGGGCTTCCAGGCAGCTGGGTTTCCCCTCCAGCCTTTCGGTTTTCCTTCCAGCATTTTTGCAGTGACGTGTGTGGAGAGCAGAGGGGGTCCCCACTCAGAGAAACCCCCCTTACAGGCTGCTCCCCTCGCCACCCCTCTCCTCTTGCAGGAGACAAGCAGACCATGGCCAACCACCTGAATCACAGGCTTGTTTTAGCTCGGCTTGGGTGCCAGAGCTTTGGTAAAGGAAGGACTAAAGGATATTTAGGGGGGCAGGACTGGCCGCTGCTGTGTGCCCGTGACTCACTTTGTAGGAATCTGCCCCACACAGGGCCCGTCTGCAGGTCAGGACTGTAAAAACAAGCTTTAATCTGTACCAGAGAGGGGAAATGATGGCTGCACCGGCTGCCCTGGGGCGGGTGGGATGCTGCCAGCTCCGGGAAAGCAAAGCCGTGGCCATGAGGGGCTGGGGCAGCGACGCTGGGCACCCTGGCTCCCAGAGGGGATGGCCACAGAAGCCAAAAGGTGTTAATCCAGCTGAGAGAGGCCAGACCCCACTTCAGGATGAGCTGATCCCCGCCTGCACCATCACGCAGGGGAGAAGGAAGAACCAGGGGGGAGGAAAGGGATGCTGCAGCCCTGCGACAGCTACAAAAAATCTTTTTTTTTCTCAGCCCTTGAGAAATTTTTCCCCGCGCAGCCCCATGAAGAAGGGCTGGAGCACAGGGGTGTGCTCAAAGCTTTTGTTTTTATCATCTAAACAATCCCATGTCGGGCCCCGTACACAGGGGCTTATGCAGTTGCTGCCGCTTGTCTTGCTGGCTGTGGGGGACAAAGAGGGTCACGGCCACCGAAACAGGACACCCACGGCCGCTGTGTGTGCCCCTGGCCAGGGATGAGCTGGCAGGTTCCCTGCCTGGGAATAAACATCTCTGAAAGCAGCCCTGGCACAGGCACGCTCCCCCATGGGACACGGATGCTCCCACCAAGCCGGCCCTGGGTGTCTCACCCTGGGGGGGCCTCCAGGGCTGGGGTTTGTACTCGTTTGGGGATAGGAGATGGGTCAGAAAATGTGATTTGGTCAAGGTAGAACCTGCCCTGCAGCCTCCCCAGCACACCAACACCCTGCCTGGATCTCCATGAGAGTTTTCAGGGATGATTCAGGGCCAGAAAACCCCCAGGGCCTGAGCGGGGTCCCTGCAGAGGCACTTGGGTTCCTTGGCACTGCACTCCCCCAGGTAGATTGTTTGGCTTTCTCATTCCCTCAGTTATCTTTACCCTATTGCCCCAATAATGGCAATTTGGCATTGAAAAACACTTGGCTTTCTGCACTGTGCAAGGAATGATGTTCTTCCAGAAGAAAAAGAATAGAAATAGGAATGGAATGGAATAGAATAGAATAGAATAGAATAGAATAGAATAGAATAGAATAGAATAGAATAGAATAGAATATTTCAGTCGGAAGGGACCTACGAGGACCATCCAGTCCAACTGCCTGACCACTTCAGGGCTGACCAAAAGTTAAACCATGTTATTAAGGGCATTGTCCAAATGGCTCTTAAGCACTGACAGGCTTGGGGCATCGACCACCTCTCCAGAAAACCTGTTCCATGGTTTGACCACCCTCTTGGTAAAGAAACGCTTCCTCATGGCCAGTCTGAACCTCCCCTGGTGCGGCTTTGAACCATCTCTCAAAGGAAACGATCCATCTTTCCAAAGAGGACTGTGGGAAGCACCAGCATTTATACCTGCGCTTAAATCTCTGTGTCTGTGCCTGCACATGGCTGGTCCCTCTGGCTGCACATTTTCTTGCAGACCCTGCCGAGTGCAACCAGCATGTTAAATCTGCAGGTGAGGAGTAGTGGAAAGTCTGGTCAGGCAGCCCAAGGAGGACAGAAATTCAGCCCAGTCCTGTGCTTTGGATGCTTTTGCTGCTTGATCTCTGCTTATCTGCTGGCTCAACCCCCCTTGAAAGGCTGTCAGCAGCCTCAGGACTCTTCTGCCTGACAAGTATTTGTTAGCTGATGGAGATGAGGTACCCAGGACTCTGTTTCTAGCCCTCAGGGGTACCTCAGATAGAATATTTTCATCTTTATTAATGCGAGGAAAGGGCTGAAGCATTTGATCCTCATTCGAACTGCTCCTTGTGTGGCTCCACCGCTGCAAATGAGCTTCAGGGCTGTGAGTCTCTCAGCGTTGGCATCACCCCCGAGTACCCCCCAGCCCTTCCAGGCAGCAGTGTCCCCCTTCACTCCTTCCGCGACTCTTTCTCAGGAAGCCTGGGATAGAAAACCATCTGTCTTTCCAAACAAGACTGTGGCAAGCACCGGCATTTATCCTTGTAATGCTTAAATTTGTATGTCTGTGTCTGCACACAGCCAGTCCCTCTGGCTGCACATTATCTTATTGACCCTATTTAGTAGGATCGTGCTTTCTCATTTATCATCAAGAGCCAGTGCTGGCTTTGCCGGAGCCATGGGCTGTACAAGTGGCTGAGCGGAGCCATAAACTGTGTTTTTGCCCGTGCAAGGTGGTTCAGCTGCCCTCAGAGACTGGGCAATGCCATCCATCAGCCACAGCAGCCCAGCCTCCCTCCTAACAACCTCCTCCAGCCCTTCAGACTAGATCCCTTCCTGAGGGAAATTGAGATATTTATTAAAAAAAAAAAAGATCCTGATAGCCACCTCCCTGCTCATCATCTTAGTAGTAGCAGCTGGATGATGGGCAAATAATGGGAAGAGATTAACAGTCTTTGTCCTCCTTGGTTGATTTCTGCTGTAGAAAAGTCTTGTTCTTGAAGCTCAGAGCAGGGTTTGGACCAACTTCAACCCCCTCCACTGCTGCCCAGAGCTGCCTGTGCAGCGGAGGAGGCAGGGAGAGGTGGCAAGGAAGGTCCATGGAGAAAGCATCTTCCAGAGACCTCGACCCAAAAAAGGCCCAGGGGGTCAGCCCTGGAGAGCAGAGGCAGAAGATCGGTGTCCCAGGAGATGGGATGCTGCGCTGCCTGTGTCTCACACAGCACAGGGTTCCTGCATCTCTCCCTGATCCCTCCCACACACCTCTCTCCTTCCTGCAGACAGTTTTAAGAGCCATATCCCAGGCTGTTTTTTCCCTCTGTCCAAGAGCCACTGGATAAAGCCGTGGAGACAAACACAGGTGTGAGAACTCATCCTGGCTGCATCTGAGCATCCCTGGCCCCAGGCTCAGTGAGGACGCACGGGCTGGGTTTTAAGCATCTGCAAGCCAAGGGCTGGGAGCAACCAGGTGTGTACGAGCAGAGGCTTATTAGACCAGCCAGGTGTTTGATGGAAAGCGGAGATTGCTGCAACAGCTCCCCCAAAATGCAATTAATGCTTTTAACCAGCCAAACCCAGCTCAGGGGGGTGGCTTCAGCTTCCAAGGGCGTTGCACTAGCCAGGCCCTGCAGGTCAAGGTTTGGCCATTCAGATAAACCCTGCAGATAATGCCACCGCAGTGTCACTGGGTAAGGTTTTGCATGGGGAAGGAAGATTTTAGGTGGCAGCCCAGTGGAAAAAAAAAAAACAACCCATAGCCTAGGCATGGTTACAAGCCGCTCGCAGATGGCAGGAGAGGAATGGAGGTCACGCAGGATGGAAAGAGTTACGCAGCCGAAGTCCAAGCACCTTGGGTTCCCTGGCATGGCTTTGGAGATTTGTGTCAGGGAAGCGATGCTGCCACTGAGCATTACAGCTGAGCATCCTCCATCCCTGGTTTTGGGTCCCAGGGTGGCCCAAAATGTCACCGTCCCTCCCTGCGTGCAGCTGGTGGAGGCAGGATGGGACCTCAGCAAGCGCTGAGTTTGCTTTCCTCGCTCACCACTATTTAGCACAAACACTTCTGAAGCAGACAGGGACAAATAGATCCCTTTTTGTTGCAGGTTTTGGGGGCTGGGGGGAGCAAGGAGCTTTGCCCTGATCCCGCCCTCCTGCATCCTGCACATCCTTTTTCCACCCGCAGAAGGGGGATGGAGATGGGGTGTGGGGGTTGGTGGCAGGAGGAGGACGGGGTTGACAGGCTTGAATGAAAGAAAATTAGGACACAAAACATTCTTTGACTGTTTTCCCCTCAAATTTCCACACCAGCTAAAAAACTCTCCAGTCCTTCATCTTTCCATGCTGTGCCTCATGGCAAGGCACATCAGTCCCTTTCTCCGTGGCTCTAATTGGCATCTCTGCTCTGTGTCAGGTTCTTGGCTGCTCTCAAGAATGATGAGGAATTGATTTTTTTTTTCCTTTGAAGCAATCAAAGGGCTTATTTTTAAACTCTGCTTTCCTCTAAAGAATCCCATTTTTCTTCTTGCAGAATCTAAAGCCTTGAATAAATAAGATCCTTGCAAAGATAGTATTTCTGACCTGGTCTGATCTGTTTGAGTCAATTTATAGTGTAACTGCTCCCTGTTTGGCTGAACGGAGAGAATAATTAATGCTTGTGTTGCAGAAATCTGTCCAGGAAGGTAGAAAGAGCCATGAGAGCCAAAAGCCATTAAAAGAAAGAGAAATATAAATATTCAAAGGCTGGGGTCAGCTGGACTTCAGGTTGCTGCTACAACTTGCCCCGTGGGTCTGGAGGACACTGCCATGGGCTGCTTTGGCTGGAGACCAGGGAAGGGGACTCAGGTCCACTCAACCTCTTGTAGTCGGGACCATGCGAGCATTGGTGCCTCTGCCAGGTCAATCTCAGACAAACTGTCCCAAAACTGCTGCCTGGAGAACAGGATTAACTTGGCAGAGGGCAAGAGATGATGCTCGTTAAGTTTGCTTCCCTACTGCTGAAGCTAAAGCTGTTTGCTACAGCCCATTGTCCACCAGCACGGGCAAACCATGGCCAACACACTCATTGCCACCCCTGGCTGAGGCAGGGGTTAAGCCAGGATAAGCATCCCTTGTTCAACTCCGTGTCCTGATGGTATCAGCAACCTTTTTCCTTTGGGAGACTGAAACGGGAGCAGGATGTATTGCTACAAATCACCTCCTGCCCACAGCAGCCCCAAGGATCTGCCCCCGGATAAGGTCTTTCTGCCCTTGGAGACTGTTAAGTTATTTCTGAGCTATATTTGCTTTACCCTGGGGAAAACTGAGTTCTATAAGACTACTCCGATCACTCAATTTTACATCAGTCCTCCATCAACATTTACTATCCTATTGCCATGGTTATATTATTACTGCTTAATACTTGGTCAGTCACCAAAAACAATTCCTGGTAATAATCACAAGTTAACGGCAACGTCATCTCCTGGATCCCCTCCTTCACCAGCACCCACCCCAGATTTCTGGGTAATTCAGCACATCAACACCTGGGGCAGCCCCAGCTCCTGATTTCTGTGGGATGCCAAGCTATGGGAACAGCACAGGGAGAAAAGGGCAGCCCCAGGAGCAGGTGACATTCAGTCTCCTCTGGTCGTGGGTCTCACGAAGGCAGAAGCCACCAGCATGGCGCTTGCCCTGGATGTGCTGCTCTGCCGAGGTACGATCACGCACACGCGATGCGGGGCACGATGCCCACATGTGGTATGCCCAGCTTCTCCCCTCTGCTGAGCGATGCAGATCAGCTGCTGTAATTCAGAGAGGGGTAATTTGAGCAAATCTGGATGGACATGTACCTCTGTGGGTGTAGCTCCAGGTTTTTCGTGACCGTGTGCTCCAAGCGAACACTGAGTCATCTGGAAAGCAAAGGGACCGAGCTCCTCAGACAAGCAGCCCTTCAGGGTAAAACAATCACATGAAAGTGAAAGGAGCATCTTTTCTCTTGATCTAATATACAGCTCAGAGTGGCGAGATGGTAAGTAATTGCTGTGGGGCACCACAGGGCTTGCCCAACTCTGAGATGTCTGACAGTCTCGGCGCCTACCTGGAGGTGAAGCACCTCGTGTTCCTGTTGCACAGACAGAGAGAAATGAGCCCTTCCAGGAGGAGTTTATCTCTCTCAGCTGAGAGGAATCAATTCCTAGAAGCACCCTTTTCTCCTCCTTCCTCCAAAGGGAGCCAAGGCCACTGACCCAGGGAGGCACATAGATATATTTTGTCTTGTTGGGCCAATCTCCAGGTGACCTTCACCCTTGTTGGGGCTAATTAGATGAGCAGTTCCTGGCTTTGGGGGCCAACAGAACAGCCCAACCTCACTCCATCCTCCCCTCAGTTAGCTTTGTCCCCCAACAAGTGATGGGGCCATGGGCAGTCGTGGCTATGGGGTTGGTGCAGACTGGATGTTGGATGGTGGAGCCGTAAAATGTGCTGAGGAGAAGGTTGCAGATGGGCTCTGGGGTCAGGGAGGGCAGTGAGAGGGTCCAGGACTGTGCAGGGCAGTGCCCTGGTAGAGTGGAGGAGGGAAGAAGGTCCATCATCTGTCCTGGGCAGCTGTCCTGACAGAAGAAGCTGTCCCCTGTGGGCTTTGCAGTCTGAACCAAAGAGCAGCCTCTGAGGCAGGAAGGATTTCCTATCCGAAAATCCTGAGCTGCAGTTAAACCCTGGCGTGGGCTGCGGTGTCTCACTCTTTCTCACTTTTTTCTAACAGCTAAGAAATGTGTGAATATACAGAGGTGGAATCTTGTGGACTGGTATCATACCAGTCTTATCTTTTCTCCAGGGTCCTGGAGGTTGTAATGCTGCATTTGTGCCCAGGATTGAGCCACTTCACAGGGTCCCACACTCCAAAGAGTCCCACTCCATGGCACCTGCTGATTTACTTCCTTCACTCCACCTCATTTGGTACTTCCTTGTGTATCGAAGCAAAGGCGAGCAGTGCTCTTGACGCTAGAAGTGGCTCAGCTACTTTTCCACGGCTGCATGAGGCTGTTCCTGGTTGGGAACGACACGCATCTGAAGAGGGATGAGAGCTTTCAAGGAAGGTCCAGGGCTTCTGGTGTCGATGGAGGACTGTTGGTGTCACATCTTGTTGCAGATGTTATCGGCATCCTCAGCGCTGATCTCAGCCGTGCCTATGGTTCGGTCTGGGGCTGTGTATCAAGACCCTTCCTCTCCAAGCTTCTGGCCAAGCTGCAGGCAAAGCCACCCTGACTACATCAGCTCTGCCTGGTGAAGAGGAGGGGGAGATGCAGAGGTTCCATTCCAAACAACAGGACCTGGAGGCTGTTGGGCATAACCCTGAAGCTGCTCAGGTGTTTGTACCCCTCTGTTGCTTGAAAACAACCACAATACAGTGGAGAGAGGGACTACATCCAGCTGCTCTCTGCTCTAAGGCATTGAAGACAGTTGAGATCCAGAGCCTGGATTCAATCCAACCTGACCATGCGCTTTTCCATAAGCAATCTGGAGAGTAGAAGATCCTGGCCTGGAGTAGGTGCTTCAGGCTACGCCTCATCAGCCACATGGACACCCTGGTCAGGGCCCAGCCACCACCTCTGGCTGCCTTTAACTTTGGGTTTAACTTTGATTGCATCTTTACATTCTTGCACACTCGGCAGTGTTGTCCACTTCTGCTTGATCTGGTCTCCCAAGTGCCCAGTGCCACAATAAATGGTGAGTTTGCTTTGTAAACCAATCGATAATAAGCTATTTAAACAGTGTTGTGTTGAGGTAATAGCATTAGAAAGTCTGCAGGGAATTAAGGAAATAACAACTGGCTTTATTAAGGAGCTTAATTCAATTACATAGGCAGGATAGTTTAAGCTTCAGTCCTGAGCTCCACACCCACAGCTCTCGGAGCAGGATGCTCAGCAGCAGCAGCGAACAGACAGCTGAAAGCAGCTCTGGTCTCCCTGAAAACTGCAGCATGGTGCAACGGTGGATCCCGCAGGACACGCGACATCCTCCCTTCACCTGGAGCACATACGCTTCGTGCTGGAGAGGTGGGAGAATCAGCAGGGCTGAGGCTGGTGGGACTGGGAGAACAGCCCTGACCTAAACTGGGAGATGTGTGCCAAATGTCCTGAGCCTACGCTGGGCTGGAGCCTCCACCCCCTCCCAGTCTGTCACAGAGCTTCACTTGTCTGAGAGTGTCCCTCCAGCGCGTAACCTCACCGTCCCGTGTCACATCACCTAACCTCACCCTGCTGTGTCACACCACCTAACCTCACTGTCCCGTGTCACATCACCTAACCTCACCCTGCTGTGTCACACCACCTAACCTCACCGTCCCATGTCACATCACCTATCCTCACCCTGCTGTGTCACATCACCTAACCTCACTGTCCCGTGTCACATCACCTAACCTCACCCTCCTGTGCCACCTTGCCTGACCTCACCCTCCCCTGCCATGTCACTTAACCTCACCCTCCCGTGCCACTCAGGATGCCCCATCCCTGCCTTGTCCTTGTGAGCACAGAGGGAAGAGCAGGCTCTTTCTCTCTGCAGAGCCTTCTCATCGGTGCGATGGTGCCCACCCTGATACCACTTTTATTTTCACACCCCCCTTGCACCCTGCAGCGTGCTCAGAGCATCTGGGCTGACACGCAACAAACCTTTTCCAAAGTTATCCCAGCTCAGAGGGGGGTTTTGCCCATTACCCAGTCTGTTTATCTGCAGATGGTATTTGTTGCTGGTGGTTACTGGTCTGGATGCAGCCAACAGTGTGTGGACAGTCGTAAGATATCCCCCACCCAGCACTCTGAAATGCAGAGGAAAGGTTGGCACTGCCCACAGCTGGTTGCAATGGAGATGTCACAGAATCCCAGAATCATCTCGGTTGGGAAAGCCCTTGAAGCTCCTCCAGTCCAACCATGAACCTCACCCTGACTGTTCCCAACTCCACCAGATCCCTCAGCGCTGGGTCAACCCGACTCTTCAACCCCTCCAGGGATGGGGACTCCCCCCCTGCCCTGGGCAGCCCATTCCAACGCCCAACAACCCCTTCTGCAAAGAAATACTTCCTAAGAGCCAGTCTGACCCTGCCCTGGCGCAGCTTGAGGCCATTCCCTCTTGTCCTGGTGCTGGTTCCTTGGCTCAAGAGACTCATCCCCCCTCTCTGCACCCTCCTTTCAGGCAGTTGTAGAGGGCCATGAGGTCTCCCCTCAGCCTCCTCTTCTCCAGACTAAACCCCCCCAGTTCCCTCAGCCACTCGTCATAAGACATGTGCTCTCAGGATCCTTCCAGCTGCTGCCCCAAGGGGGCCACCACATGTCCTGGTGGAAGGAGGGAAGAAGGAGGGAAGCAGGAAGGGTGAGGCAGCATCTTGGGAAGCATCAGCTCTTCCCAGCCACCGTGGTGGGACACCATCACCACAAAGCAGAAGTGTCTGCTGTAAACAGGTGGAAAATCTTCCAGCATTGCCACTCCAGGTCTTCTGGCAGCTCTGATGAGCCTTGATGAGGATGGCCTCAGCACAGCAGCCTTTGGGTGAATTCCTGTGCACGCGGAGAGCGGGGGTTCCATTAACAAGGGCATCTACAAAGTGCTTGCACCCGCCGGGGCACAGAGCTGAGCACGTGCAGTACTAAATCAAACCTAAAATAAAGACACCCTGCATCCAGTGCAGCACCCAGCGAGGATGCTGGCAGCAGAGTGAACACCTCTGAGTTCCAGCTCAGAGCTGCCTTGGGAAGAGCACTGGGCTCTGCCTCCCTCAGAGGTCAAAGAGCAGCAAGGAGGTTGTTCCATCTCTGGAACATGGGGGAAGAGGGCTGAAACACAGCAGCAGTTAAATAAACACTCTGGCAGGAATGGTGAGGGACATCTGCCCAACACACGTAACTGAATTATGCGGTAGCAAGTGGATTAAGGGATCTGAAACGGAGACGTTTTGAAATCATAATAACTCAAGGCAAGAGGCGTTGCACAACTTGATTCTGCTGTGGACAATGGAAACAAACAGATTAATCCCCGGGAGGACAGGAACCAAAATATCTGGCAGGCAGTGAGAGGGGGTCATGTTTATACAACTCAAACTACGCTGCCTGCCTCTCCTGCCTCTGCGGAGCCGTTGAAAACCCCATTTTGGGTCATCCGAGCCATTCTCTACCTCCTTTGGTGAGGGAGGCAGTACTAACAGTTTGCCAGCACCCTTTGAGAGCCAGAGGCTGCAAGTCTCTTTTGGTGTGACTTGAGACATTTGGGGGAGGCTGATCCCCTGTGCCTCATCACAAACGCAAGATCAGCCCTAGGGGCATCCTCCCACCCTGGATGCTGCCTCCAAGCATGACCGGTAGCAGAAACCTGGGACAGGACACACGTGATGGATCATTTCTCCTGCTGCAGCCAAAGGAAGGACTCTCTGAGCCAGGTGTTTCATGCACGACGACTGACCAGAGAGGACCTGTCCTTGATGAATCATCATTCAAAATCTCCATTTTGAATGCACAAACGTTTTTCATGTATTCGGCACCATTTAATGAGAGGTGCAACATGCAGAAGTACTTCCCTGTTTGTGTTTGAAGCCTGTTATCGTCTCTCCAGGTTGAAAGTCCAACCACTCCGGATAACGCTGGGACATACATCTGCCAGATTATTCATCAGGACCAAAGTACTGATTTCAGGAAAAGAAAGGCAACTGCAGGAGATAAAGGTGCTGAGATAGGAGCACTCCAAATAAACATGTTCTGCTGAGCGCTGGGGTGGGGAGACAAGTTGTGAAAGCTATGGCACAAGAGTGAATAGAGACATGATGTAAATGAGTAAACTAAGCCTGTGAATTAGAAGAGATTCATAACCTAAGAATGACCATTTTTAGCCCACAACAAGGCTCATCTTGCCCAAATGTGTCCTCTCTAATTTCAGTAGTAATTGCTCAGGGAAAGTACATAAGACCAGGGTGTTACTTAGTACCCCCTCCATCTCTGGATCCTGGAAACACGGTTCAGCAGAGGGTGGGTAAAAGCACCAGACAAACACCACTCTGCCCCAGTTGTCAGATATCTGCTGATGTGCTGGGACACATAACTGGGCCACATGGACCTTGTTTCCACACCATCAGCTGTTCTTCTGTTCTTCATTCCAGTGCAGGAGATCTGTCCAGTCTCAGCAATCGAGGTCGTCTTAAATCTTCCCGCATCACGAGTCATACCTACATTTTTAAAGCAAAAGTCCTCGAAAAGGATTTCCTTCATGTCTTGAACATTTTTACTCTTTCAGCAAGAAAGGGTCTGCATCAGTCTGTGGTGCTGGGTGGTGAAGGAGTTCTTCCAGCTTGTTTCACAACTCCCATCAGATCATTTCACAGAGACTGTTTTCCTCATTTCAAGTGGTTCTGGAGCAAGAGGGTCAAGAAATAGTGTTCTTAAGTCTGAGTTAGCTCATGTTCTGGAGATGAGATGGGACAGGAGGGCATGGCGTGGCATGGCATGAGATGGGATGGCATGAGATGGCATTAGGTATCAAAGGGCCCTTGCTCCATTCTGTTCTGCATCAAAAGTCCCCAGAGAAATGGGAACTACAGCAGCCAAAGAAGTTGTCACTTTCCGGGAGGTAAAACCCTGGAGCTGGAGCAGGGGAAGGATTCCCTGCCTTGATGGGATGTCCCAGCTCTCCCAGGCATCCGCAGGATGCACTGGCCAAACACAGTAAACCGGTAATTCCTGCCTGGCAGAGCAAACTGAACCCTGAAGCAAATGTTTGTGCTGGCAAAGAAATGTATATCCCATTTCCCCCCTTTTCCCTCTCTTTTCATGTGACCCCTCTGGGAGAAGCAGTTTCTGCACTCAGTGATCATGATGTCTTCACCCCGCTGCCTTCTGGAGTCCTCTTTTGACAAAGAGGGGAGTTTAATTGTTTCTTTACTAAAACTGGATGAAAACATAACAGCCCTGCACAGTTTCATCCTCTTGAATGAAAACATCTCAGGGAAGCTGCAATCTATTTTGTTTTATTCTTTTACACTCCTCAGTGGCTCATACATCTGCCCAACAACAATTTAATTAGGAGAGTCCTCGCTTCCTTTCACGCATGAAGGAACAGCAAACCAGGAGAGAACAACAGTTGTATGAAATTATCTCATTCCAACCTCTTTTGAGATGGAGAAAAGCAAGAGGGTGTTTTCCTTCCTGGGCTGTGAAGAGATGAAGAGGCTTAGGCTGTGCACTTGTGTGAACAACTGATGCTCAGTTGTTCTCATTGCTTCCAAATTTTTTTCTTACGCTACTCCAGGACCAGGATTGCTTGGCAAAAAGGACATTACTCACCTCTTCCAGCCCCTGAGAATATTTTGTCCTTAAACCTGCTGATATCTCTACCAGTGACTCCCATCTCGGTACCTGGAGACCACCACCCAGGTCCCTGTTGCTGCTGCTGCCCCGGAGCCCACATGGCAGAGGGTAATTCTGCTGAGGTAGGGTGCATATCCGGACCCCCACATCAGCACGGGATGGTCTGATGAGCCTTTTCCCATCACCCAGCTCTGCCTAGCATCGTCCTCTGCTGAGGACAGGCTGAGTCATGTTCCAAGGGGAGACAGCAGGGAGTTCTCGTGTGACCCAGCTCCTCTTAGCTTTCATCTCTGACACGACGTGAAATGGAGTCTCTAAGGACCAGTTTATTACATTTTCTTGGAAATTTCACTGCCCAAATGTGTTTGATGATTGAGAGAATGCAGGCACGCTAAGCCAAGACCGGAGAAGCCAGAGAGTGCCAACACATCCAAGTAACACAGTAAAAGGGCAATAATTATCTATCCAGTTCCCTAGAGAAATTAATTCCTCCAAGTATAGCACTTGCGATGTATTACTCAGGCTACTGGTGCTTTCCACACGCAGCCTTTCAGGAGAGACAAAGCTGGCAGGAACATCCTTCCATCCTGTTAACCAGGCTGGAGATGTTTCCCTTAGCAGTGCTTTGGGTGAGGTTGGGATGTCAGGGATCATAACAAGAAGAGATGCCCATGGGTATCAGAGGCATCCACGTGGGGCTAGAAGGTTTTAGGGGAGAGCTCTGCCTTTGTCTGGGCTTTGGGACTGAGCCCAGAGCAATTCAGCTGCCCAAGCCCAAGGTGAGCTGGATCGCTCCCAGGGTCAGCTCTCTGTGGGCTGCAACAGGAGTCAAGCACCAAGAGCACGTGTAGATGCCAGGACATGGCTTGGGACCTACATCTGGAGGGGAGTCCTGCCCCAGGCACTAGCCCTAGCCAGGATGTTTTTAGGCAGGTGCTGATAGCATTCCTCCTCTGTCTTTTCCAAGCACTTTCTGGAAATGATTCAACAGACACACTGGCCCATCCATCAGTCTGTCCTCCAGCTGCCCAGGAGGAAATGGATGCAGTGGGGTGAAGTCTGTTTAGATTTGCTAAAAGCATATCAGTCTTCTTGCCTCACTCACTGTTTATGAGAGGGGACAAGGCAGAGAAAAGATGCACTTGGACTAGGAGGTGGTGACATTGGTGAGAACTCATGCCCCTGGGGAGGCTTTTGACTGGGATAGCCTTACTTCTGTCGAGTAAGGATGGTCCCTACCCCAGGCACAACTCAATGACACCTCCTTGCAGAAAGAAAATCCAGGTCACAGCACCCACTTTCCATTCTCTTTTTCCCCAGCCAAGATGCAGAGCGTTAACACAGTCTTTCAAGCCGTTCAGCTTTTCACCAGCAGCCTCCAGGTCTGCCCCGGGGGGTGTCAGACAGGGGGATGTCCCACTGCCACCCTTGACCCAGGTGAAGTTGACTCCATCCCCTCTAACCAGCCTGTGTCAGAGCCCAGAGAGCTCAAGGAGGTGGCTGAGACAAGAACTATCAGAGTTTGTGTCTCCTAATGAAAAAAGGCATCAGGTAACCATGGTAACACCCAGCAAGGAAACCATGGAGACCACACTACTGGTATGGGGCAGCAGGTACAGCTTGGAGGGAAGTTGTCCTTGTCCTTGATGGGTGCTGGGTGTCCCATGGGATGAAATGGCTCTGCTGTGTCCCAAAGGTGGTGGAGAGCAAAGTCCCGGGCACGAGCGAGCAGCCAGCCTGCTGGTAAAGAACAAGGGTTGATACTGGAGGAGACAACCCAGTGTGAAGAAGCTCTGAAGCACCAGCAGCCCTCAGGGGGTCAGCAACAGCAGTGTCTGAGGCTGGGATGGCTGAGGAAATGCTGGGACCCCGAAGCAAGCAGGGACCCCAGGATATGAGTGTGAGGACAGTGGAGCAGGGTCGGGGAGGATGGTGTGACCCCAGGACTTGGTGTTGGGCTCGGTGAGCTGGCAGAGCTGGAGTGCAGGCAGGAGGTGAAGGCAGGACCACGGAGGATGCACTCAAGGATGCTGCCAGCCTGGTTGCCCCATCCCCAGGGGGTGAAGTGTCCCGTTGCACAGAGCTCTCCTGGGGTTGGGATTTTGGTGCCATGCAAAGCTGCACAGGCTCAAAGGTGTCAGCAGAGTGACCTTGCTGCTGCCAGCCCCTTCCCAGCCCTGCTTATCCAAACTACAAAAAAGGACCGAGCATCACTTTTCCCTTCACTCCCTCAGTGCTGGAATCCTCAGGGAGCCTGCAGAGGCATTTTGTGTCCATCCTCAGCCCTGCGTGTCATGAGGCTCCAGCTCTTTAAGTGAGTAAATGCTCCAACTTCTCCGTTTCCCACGAGCAGAGCTTCTTATTTCAAGACAAAGCCACCTGCCTGCCCGTTAATCTCCCCCAAATCCAGCAGAAGCCCAGCAATCCCATTTAAATGGGGTTGTTTTATCTGTGGCTCTGGCCCAGTGACAACTGGGACGGATGCTCCCTTTTAACTCCTCTGTGTACAACTGCTCATACTGATTTGTGTTTAAGATAAGTGTGATCTGCAGCCCTTGTTCATCAGTTACCTCCCGCAAGTGGCTGGCATGAGGGAAACAAATGGGTTATTTTACTCATATCTAATCCATTGCCCTTGGAAACCCACTGATCTCTGAAGCTGTCATAATTGAAAGGAGGTTGCTAACAAGAGCGATGCTGAACAGAGCAGGGTAAATAAGGAATAATTTGGTTTAGTGACTGAACTGAGGAGCCAAAACCCCAAGTTATTCTGTGAACAGGGAAATTCATTACACCAGAGTACATGTAGCATCCTCTGGTTTGGATTTTCTCATGCCTCCCAGTGGGATAATCTGGCTGTCAAAGATGGAGAAAAAGGGAAAACAAGGAGTTTTACCGTGTTATCCAAGGAGCAGTGCAAGGAGTTGGGGAGCATGCCACATCCCTTCACACCTCATACTGCACCACAGCAGCATGTGGGGACAAAATGCAAAATCTGTTCCCACTCCAGCACCAGGTCCAGCTGGAGATGTCACACCATGAGCCCGGCTCCCAGGGAAGAGCAGCGCATCCCCACGGGGGTCTCGGGGGACTCGCGGAGGCTCCCGGGGTACCACCGAGCTCTGCCCAAGCTGCACACCCAGGTCATGTGAGGTGACACCGGCAGCAGCAGCAGCCCAAGAGCAATTGAGCATAGCTTGTTTGAGACACCTCCCACCTGGGAAAACATCTGTCCTGCCAACGGAGAGACACGCAGGAGCCTTGGAGGACGAGCTGGAAATAATTTTGAGTTTCCCATTGAGGGTCTGGGGTTTAACACGTCCTCCCCCATCCAGAGAGCAGCATCTCCAATGCAGACAGCCTAGCAAGTCCAGAAAAGGCGGGTGCCTGGTGTTAACCAGGGGGATTAGATATGCATAGCATGCAGCCATGTCTTCCCTTTTTTTTTTTTTTTTAATTTTCCCTTTGTCGTTTCCCTTTTTAATCATTTTGCACGCTTTAGGGATTAAACGCCTTGTTAGAAAATTCACGTTACGCATATCTCGTGTCCCTGAAAGAGATGACACGATGATGACAGCCTATACGCTCTGACAATAACGTCTGTATTTTCTTAACAGAGAAACTACACATGTTAAGATTTTAGAAATACTGCTGCCTTATCTGCCCAGCGGGAAGGAAAACACACATTCCTGCAGCAAGGTTAATGAATGGCTCCCAGCCCCGCGCTGCTCAGTATTCCCCTCGACACGTCCAGAGCCAACCTTAAATCCTTCCCGAGAGGTTTTACCTCCGACACAATGACGGATGGGAGAATAACGGCCGAGCTGAGACGCTGATGCAGAACGGTGGTGGATCACTTTGGGGAGGGTTAAGCAGTGCAGGGCTTAAGGCAGAAATAGCAACAAGTTTTTTTTCCTCTTTGCCCCTTGCAGCATCCCCCTCCAACCGGGGCTGCTGGCGTGATGGCTGTGGTCAGGGGATGGAAGGGGCCACAGGCATCACTCTGTACCCAACAGGGTCCTCATCTGCAAGGGACAACAAAGACCAAGATTTAGGAGTTGCCAGAACATCCCCATTGTGCAAAGTCCTTCCCGCAGTGTGCTCAGGTTCTTTCATCAAAATAAAGGTGCAGGAGAAAACTTGTCACAGCATATAATGACCTTTCCTGGGGGAAAGTGGCTGGTGGTGGAGGCTCTTTAATCAAGCAGGCAAAGGGAGGTTGAAAGAGCTGGAGACTGAAGTTGAGTGAGCAGAGATGAAGGTAGGAATAAGATCAAAGCTTCCCAGGACATTTCCGAGGGGACTGGGCTACCCCTGGGCCACAGGCATTCAGATGAAGCCTTCACATCCACTTCAGAAACCTCCATGAAGGCTTCCTCAAGGATGAACCAGGGCTGGGGCTCTGCAGGGGTCAGCTCAGGAGGTGTCTCTCCTGATCCTCATCAGGGCATGGACCACCCTGGATGCCTGTGTGTGGCACAGGGTGGAGGAAGGTGTTGGGATCCAGTCCCCAGCCCTCTCCATGCTCAGCTCTCAACATCTTAGCTTCTCCCCACTGCCCGTGCTCAGATGTCTGCTGGGACCTGGCCTGGGCACCACATTTAAATCCCTTGACTGTGGCCTGAGCTCCTTTAGGGCCAGGCAGGGTGCAAACCATTTGGATATTGTTATATGAGCATCGTGCATAATTTCCAGGGCTGAAGGTGACGCAGCACTTCCAGAGAGGGGGATGTAGTCCTGCTTGATGTGCATGAGATCAGTCCTAAAGAACTTCCCCAGCTGTTCTCCTAAAGACATCTTTTGGACTTTCATGAAAAACTCTCTTTGAGGGCAAATCCCTTTCCCGACTGCAGCAGTTCGGGAAGGTGCCAGAGTTTGGGTTTCTGCAGCCAGACCCACCACGAGTTCCCCAAGATCCAGGGCAGCTGCAGAGGAGGCAAAGCTGCTGTGGCCTGGCCTCGGCAAGGCTGTTCTGCTTTTACATCCGTGAGGAGCTGGGAATTGGCACTGAACTCATGCAAAAGGTTGGTTTCTGTCAAATCAATCCTAGAGGGGAGGACTTGGCCACCCCTAACCTCACCTCCATGTGTGTCCCCAAATATCTGCAGGACCCAAAAAGGAATTACTGGGATTTTCTCTCTTTTTTTTGACTCAAAATACAAATGTATCATGCTGAAGACTCAGCTCTTTTCACATCTTCCCTCTTGCTTCCTTTTTTTTTTTTTTTTCCTCTCCTTGTTTTTTCATTACTTTGTAGTTTTTCCAGCTCTGGGAAAGCTGAGGAGCAATGAAAGGGGCTGTCAAAGCTGTTTCTTAAAGACAAAACTGAGAAGACCATCCACTTGTTTGAGAACTGCTCCTGGATTTTGCTTTCTTTTCCCCCTGCCAGCTCCAATCGTCCTGGTTAAATCTTGACCTTGCATTTTCAGCTGTAGCTTGCCTTTCACGCTCCCCACCCCAGGGCAACTCTGTTCTTTCCAGCAGAGCTTCCTCCAGGCCCTCCCAGGCAACTCCTGCGACAGGCAAACATCTGCGCTGGAGATTGCTTGCCAAAAAAAAACCCCACCCCTTGATGCTGGGGTCCCCACATTGCTCACCAGTGTGGCCTCGTGCATGGTTTGCACTTGCATCGCTCACAGCCAAAGTGCAGTGTCCTAAAAGCAGTGTTGCACGTGGTGTGCCCCGAATAAGAGGGGGACGGACAAAGGGAGGCAGTTGGGAGGGAGGAAAAATGTCAAAGAATGGTAACAAGAGGCATAAAAGCATGGTGATAAGATGGCCCCAACGTTTCCTTAACTGCACCTATACTCACGGGGCTGTGCAAGCCTTATACATGAAATTGTGCCACTCTCAGTGCTGCTGTAAAATCACACGTCCCTGTTAGGGAAGAGGTTTCTCCTTTCCCAGGGTGCTGTAGCATCAAGGACATATTAATGAACAGTCTCATTTAATTACTTCCCCTCCACAGGACAGATGGCATGGAGAGGGGAGGGGGGAGACAGATGCTCACCGTGAGCCCACAGCAAGACTTGGTGGTTCCCAAACCAAGCCTCAGCCCCAGCAAGCAACTGGGAGATACTGGAAAAAGGGGTGTCTCTTCCCAGACCTCAGCAGCTCCTTGGGACAGCTGGGCACAAGCCCGTCCTGGAGCCCAAGAAGTCCTGACAAGGGTCTGGTAATTGTCATCACTGATTGCCAGTGCCCTAACTGAGTAATTACAGGGATTACACTGATTAGAGAAAAGCAGGGCACATGCAAGGGGGAAGAAATGTGTTTCATTTAATACCGCTGTTTCACTTAATACCACAAATTTACTTCCCGAGGCAAGAGAGGAGCATCTGGGGACAGCTTGTTTTGGGGGGTGGAGACCCTTTCCAGGGGCATTTTTCCATCCCTTATCCCACTCCATCCACAGACCAAAGCAAACCCCACTGAGATGTCTCCCTCGTGCTCATCTCAGCAGCATCCAAGTACTTCGTGGAGTTTTTGCAGGGGTTTTCAGTGCTGATGGTTCATTTCTGGGATATTTATGATTGTAAAAAATAAAAAAAAGAATTGTTTCTCTTGAAAGGCAAAAAATAAGCAACCTTGTCATTCCTATAATCAGAGAGAATCTCTTGTTGGGACACATCCAGGTTTTCTGCTGATATCATGAGCATCCATCACCTGTCTGGGACTTAAAATACGTGAAATCATACAAATGCAAATATCCGTGCAGAAAACATGCTCCTCCATCCCAAGGAACAGCAAAAAAATCAAAAAGGAGAAATTCTGAGTCGTGCTTAAGGAATCAGACAATTGCTCTGGAGGACTTAATTAAAATCCAGGAACTAAATATATTTAGATACACTGTCAGTCTGAATTACACCAAGTGTGTTTGACTTTCACATGTTTAATTAAAGTTCTTTGCATGACGGGCTGCACAAATCTCACAGCTCAACTTTACAAGCTCCTGGAACAAATGTTTTAAGAGTGAAGAGCTCCCAGAGGCATTAAATCTGAAAAAATGGAGGAGAGCTGGAGCCTTGTGTGCATGAGGGGGGACACACAGTGGGGTGTGTTTTGGGGAGGTTTTTTGCTTTCTGGATATCGACTGAGATCTGGGACCGTGGGGTCTGCCGTGATGGGAGCTCATAGCAGGAATCCCTCCCCGCCATCCTGCCGAGGTGTGGGGGAGATGCCCCATTCCCACATCCCCACTGGTGCTGCGCTTGGTACCCGGCTGTGCTCTCCGAGCACCGTGCCCGCATCCCTTCACCCGCCGACAGCGGGGGCAGACCCATCACCATCCTGTCCTCCCAAAACCTGGCTGGGCTGAGCGAGAGCATGGATGAAGTTGTTTATTCAGGGCCGAGATGCTCGTGCCAGGCAGAGACACATGCCCGCCCGATGCCCCACCAGCTGGGGGGGAAAACCAAGCTCAGTGACGCTGAAACCTCCCGGGACAGGCGCCAGGCAGGTCCCCCCCCGTGCCAGCCGTCCCACGCACCGTGTCACCGCGGTCACCCCCGCGCTGCTTGAGAGCCCGTGCTAATTAGCCTGTGTTTTAATATCCCTCTCCGCTGTTTTCGCCTTCGCCACTTGACATTTTGGAGTTATGTAAACACGCCGAGTCGTGGCAGACTTTGTGCTTTTTTCCATTCAGCGGCACTGCTGAGATTACCGCGGCAGCCGGTGGCACGTCAGCAAGGAGCATCGCGAACGCAGCACGACTGTGCCTCCCCCCCAAAAAGTGTTGCCTCTCCTCTGTCCCCACCGGACGGCACGGGGGTCCCACCAAGCATCCCCCTCCATGGGTGAGAGCATCACCAGCCCCCAGCCCAGCTGCCTTGGGGGATTCTTGCCCCGAAGGGCAGATTTCCTCTGGGAAAGCCTCACTTGGAGCATCCCGAGGCTGCGCTTTTTCTGCCTGAGAGGGGAGAGGAAAACATTCATCCCTGACCTGCTCACACTGAGCAATGCCTCTTTTTTCACTAATTTTTTTTCAGCCCCTTCCCAGAGGCCAGAATTCCCGCTGGCTCTTGGCAATGAGCCTTTTCTGATCTGATAATTAGTTTATTTTCTAGCAGAGGGCAGCTCTGCCATGCCGTGCATGGCCACGAGCACAGACGCTTCCCACCCAGTCATCCCCGATCCGGATGGCACATCTCCCTGCTTTGCTGCATCCTCAGCAGGGGCCTGAAATCAACTGTCATCGAATGGTTTGGGTGGGAAGGAACCATTGAAGACCATCTAGTTCAACCCCCCCTGCCCCGGGCAGGGACACCTTCCACTAGCCCAGGTTGCCCAAAGCCCCGTCCAACCTGGCCTTGAACCCTTCCAGGGAGGGGGCAGCCACAGCTTCTCTGGGCAACCTGTGCCAGGGCCTCACCACCCTCACAGGGAAGAATTTCTGCCTTAGATCTGATCTAAATCTCCAAAGGAATCAAAGGAATTTAAGGCCATCTTTGAACCAAAGGAATTTAAGGCCAGCTTCAGATCCTGCCAGGATGGTCTGGGACATGTCACTCTTGGGATCTGGGATGGCGGCAGCATCTCACTGGACCACCAAAATACCTGCTGGAGACCTCTTTATAGTGTGTTGTTCTGTTGTTTCCTTACCAGGCAATCCAACCTCTTCCTTTTCATCTGCTTGGCCCTCCTCATTTCTCTCTCCAGACTCAGGAATGTGTCAGAATCATAAAACCTAAGAAAAATAGGGTTAGAAGGGTCACCCCATGCACTCCTTCCCGCTGAAGGAGCAGCTTGTCTTCCCTCCATCATGAAGAAAGTTTTTTCCCTTGCTCCCCTTAGAGATGAACAGGCTCAGCATCCTCTCACTCAGTCTCTTTCCAAGGTGCCCAGGGGCTTTCAGTCCTCTTCTTTGGACTCCATCCTCCTGGTGCTCCTTCCAAGCCAGAGGGTAGAATAGAATAGAATAGAATAGAATAGAATAGAATAGAATAGAATAGAATAGAATAGAATAGAATAGAATAGAATAGAATAGAATAGAATAGAATAGAATAGAATAGAATAGAACAGAATAATTTCAGTCAGAAGGGACCTACAAGGACCATCCAGTCCAACTGCCTGACCACTTCAGGGCTGACCAAAAGTTAAACCATGTTTTTAAGGGCATTGTCCAAATGGCTCTTAAACACTGACAGGCTTGGGGCATCAACCACCTCTCCAGAAAACCTGTTCCATGGTTAGACCACCCTCTTGGTAAAGAAACGCTTCCTCATTGCCAGTCTGAACCTCCCCTGGTGCAGCTTCGAGCCATTTCCTATCACTGGATCCCAGGGAGAAGAGCTCAGCACCTCCCTCTCCGCGTCCCCTCCTCAGGAAGCTGCAGAGAGCAACAAGGTCACTCCTCAGCCTCCTTTTCTCCAGACTAGACAAGCTCAAAGTCCTCAGCCACTCCTCACAGGACATTCCATCCAGCCCTGTCACCAGCTTGGTTGCCCTCCTCTGGATGTATACAAGGACCTTCACATCCTTCTAAAATGGTGGGTAATGAACTTGCTGTCACCCGCTGCAGAAGGATTCCTGCGAGGTTCTGGAAGATTGTACAGCAGCCAAGGCCACTCACCAGCCAGCCTGGCTCCTGGGCCACTTCCTACACAGCTTTCCCCCTTTATGTGTCCCAGACCTGTCCTTGAGTGGTTGCTTACCCCTGCTAAGTGCTGGTCTGCTCCATCCTGGGAGCATGGTCAGTGTGACAGTCCAGCTTTAGGTGTCTTTCCAGCTGGTGGGGACAAAGAGGTGTCTCTGGGGTGTGATTTACCTCCTCCTGGAGTGGCTGTTTGAACAAATTCATGTGGCTCCTGCCCCAAAAAGTAGCTCTGCTGAGGATGTCCCCGCTGCACACATTACAGCACTGGGGATGGATCCTGCTCCATGCTGTCAGGACACCTCCACCCCCCTCACCATTGGGCTGGGGGTCCCCTTCCATGGGGTGGGGAGGCTCCAGAGCAGTGGGGTCCCCCTTTGCAGAGCCAGCAACAGCCCTGAGGGTGAGGAGGTGCAGGATGTGTCCCATTGAGTTGCACCCACTCAACAGGCTCCTGTCCGAAGGGGCTTCTCCTGGAAGAGCCCTTCCTGCAGGCAGGACTTTGGGGTGCCACACAGGCCTCTCCCTCCCCCCCAGCAGAAATATCCCCCTTCGGAAACAAATCCAAGTGAGAGAAACGGCGCTGAGGAGCCTCCCCCCCTTCTTATTTATTCCTGCAGCATCCCCGGCGCAGAGTGAGCGGGAGACAGTCAGAGTCTGGCCACGCGTCTGCCATGGATCATTTCAGATGAACACTTTGCATTTCGGGAGGGCTATAAAATGCTCGAGCGAGCCTTTCCCCGGGCTGCCTCTGCAGTCATTACCCGCCGAGCAGACAATAAAGAAGACACAACCGTGCATGTTCCCATAATAGCAGGACGGAGGGCTCCAGCGGGCAGCTCATGCTCGCCTGCCTTGATTGTTTATGCAGATAACCCGGCGCTGAGCACACCAGCACTGTCAGGGAGCAGCTCTGGTTTGCCTTTCTACAACTGGATTTGGGGGCGGAGGGCAGAGCAGGTTTTATTTTTCACATTGAGAGTCAGAAAACAAACACTTGGTTATTATGGATCACCTGTTTTATGCAAGTATCTAAGAGCCCCGCCTAACGCCAGGCGTGCTCTGTGCTGCTGGCTGGCTGAATACACAATAAAACACATCTCTAGTCCAAATGAGCTCAGTCTAAAACACCGAAAGGTGGGAAAAAGCCAATGTCACTGGCTCAGGGAGCCAGAGCACAACAAGATTAAACAAGTTGTCAAAGTTGTTAAAGAACATCAGATTGATCCCATAAACATCCACCTGCCTGCTTCCGTAGCCAGAAAAACACGGCAGGCCAGGAGCTGGGGCTGTAAGGGCGGGTGCTGACCTGGGTTAACCTTTACCTGGTTAAACAGTGCCAGTGGCTGTGCCAGCCGGTGCCAGGGCTGGTGGCCAGGGGGGACCCCACCTTCAGGGAGGTCTGAGATGGGATCTGGGAGCAGATGAGGTGGGGAAGAGGGAGAGGCAGTTTTCCAGGGGCACAAGGGGAAGAGAGGGCTTGCCTGAAGCTAAGCTGGGTCTGGACAAAATCAACCTGCATTTGCAAAACACTGAGCCTGACTTAATTAACAGGACACACTGAAGGGTGGGAAGAGAGTGGTAAAAAACTGTGTCATTTATCCCTGACATCTCTGTTGTGGTCATAGAATGTTTGGGGTGGGAAGAGACCTTTAAAGAACACCTAGTCGAACCCCCCTGCCCCGGGCAGGGACACCTTCCACTAGCCTAGGTTGCCCAAAGCCCCGTCCAACCTGGCCTTGAACTCTTCCAGGGAGGGGGCATCTACCACCTCTCTGGGCAACCTATGACTGAAGGGATGGAAGGAATAAGATGGGCAGTGAAGGGTTTTCCTTCCCTTTCTCACCTCACCTTCTCCCCATGGCTGTGTGAAAGGCAGGAATCTCTGCTAGTATTCAGGATATACTTCAATTTTCCAGACAGGTTTGACCAAGACCCACGGCAGAGGCTGTTAAAGCCACGTAGATGAGCTGGGGTGTCCTCCGGCAGCTTCAGAGCTGCTTGGAGACCAGCAGATAAAGTGAGCAGGGGTAGGCATGGGTCCTCTTCCCAGCGGAGAAGAGCTACTGGTGGGGCTTTTGGCACTCTGTGCCTAACAGCACTCCTAGGTGACATGGAACAGTGGCACCAGGTGGGCTGGGACACTCAAACCCAGCCTGCAGCCAGGCCAGGTGAGGAAGGAACTCTCAGCGTAAGCTGCCTCACAAGAGATCGGTCATGAAATTCAACATTGACAAGTGCAAAATAATGCACAAGGGCAAGAGAGAGCCACAACAGGCTTTAAACATGCTATGATGGCTTGGAGAGGTGCCCGGGCTTGAGGGAGAACCTCACGTTAAGGGTTCCCAGGGAAGCAAGGAGGACATCACTTCCAACCATGAGTTTGGGGGTGTCAAAGGAGGACATCACTTCCAACCGTGTCTTTGGGGGATGTTCAAGGAGGACATTGCTTCCAGCCATGCATCTGGGGATGTCAAAACAGGGCATAACTTCCAGCAGTGTATTTGGGGTTGTCAAAGGAGGGCATCACTTCCAGTTGTGTGTTTGGGGGTGTCCAAGGAGGACATTGCTTCCAACTGTGCATCTGAGAGTGTCATGCAGCTCTGGAAAACATGCCCCACGAAAAGCTGTGTTAGATAGCACAAGGTGGCCACTGGTGTGGCTCGGCTGCCCTAGGAGGAGCGGAAAGACAGAGCAGGGCTCTTTCACCCCAAAAAGGGGCAGCTCAGGAGGGTGTGAGGTCTGCAGGCTCAGGATAACCTGAAGAAGAGAAATAGGAAACGGTCCTCGTCATGGGTTAGACCCATCCTAGAGCCTGGGCCTGACCCAGCAGGGGAAATCCCACCATCTGGCTCACACAGAGCCGATCTGCACTGTCTAGGACCACTTTTAGGAGCAGAAAGGACACTTGTAAGTGAGATGTCCAGGCATGTCCAGGCGTGTTGCTTCTCCAGCCCCTGGGTATTACAGACATGCCAAAGTGAGCATGAGAGGGACGAGTGAGATGCCCAGGGGCACACAGAGTTCAGTGCCCTGGCCCTGTGCTTGAGGTGGGTGAGCTGAGATGAGCAACCCCTCACCTCGCCCTGCTCGAGAGCAGCCACCCCTCCAATGTGGCCAACGCTCCCCGCAGGAGCAGCACCTCGGGACAGTGGCATGCACACCGTGGTCCCAGGGACGCACCCACCCCGCTGCACCCTGCAGACCTCTTTGCCGTGCTGCCTCGCTCAAGGTCGAGGAGCATCTTCACCCGCAGCGTGGAGGAGCTGCTGTCCCCTTCCCTCAAGCTGCAGGAGAGTGCTTGGCACGCCCCTTAGGTTTAACAAGGATTTCAGTCTCTTTGGAGACCAGGTGTGTCAGTGACACTTGGGCTGTCGCCGTTGGTGGGTGTCTCTTCCCCATGACCATGACCATGTTCCTCCTCCTGCATCTGGTGGTGGTTCCCACCAGCCAGGGGTGCAGCGCCTGGACCTGGAAACCACTGGGTGCTCCTGGTGACACCAGCGTAGCCTTTGAAGCGAAGGCCCTCAAATTTGTGCTGTAGCAGAGCACCTCCCTAGCATGTTTTAATGACTGATGACATAGTACCATCTACGCACCGCCTTATATAGTCCTCCCTGACACTTTGGATTTTATCCCTACATCATCCTTTTGATGGTTGGAGCTTTTCCAGTGAAGTAAAATTCTTTTGGAAAATGCCGGTCCCTGGAGCGTCACATGTTTTGGTTTGTTTTTCACAATATCTCAGGTTCAGTGAACTCTCGCTGGTGCCTGGGCCGGGTCCATGGGGCTCTGCTTGGTCTCGCTGTGGAGCAAACTGGGACAAGGAACATGCTCCCAGCATCTCCACCTCAAACTATCCAGTTTGGCTCCGGTGGTGTTTGCAGAGCGGGGTGGTTGGTCCCTGTCAGGGTGCCCCTCCTCATGGGACACCCCCCACCAGGTTTCTCATGTCTCTAATGGGGTCTGCAGGTAACCCTGACGCCTCCATCACCTCCTGAGGGAGCTGCTTGGAGTCAGCCCAGTGGGATTTCCAGGGGGCTCAGCGTGGGGAAGTCTCACTCCTGAAGGGCTGTTTTTGAACATTTCCCCCCACGAACTCCAGCCATCTCAGGCTATTTCAAGGCCATCTTCCTATCCCGCCCTTGGCTTTTGCTGCAGAGAGGATGCTCCACCCCTTTATTTCTAACCTACCTGCTGCTCCTCCCCTCCTGACCTCCCCATCACCCCATCGCATTTGGGGTTACCTCTTCCAGCCTCTCCCAGCACCACAGCAGCAGCAGAAGATGACAACCAGGATCAGTTTGCATGGCAAAGGAAAAATCCCATCCCACTGGGCCGGGGCCATGCAACAGCCTTGCTTGGATGGTGGGTTTTAATTCTAGACACGGCTGAGCCCTCCCAGGCCCCAGACCCCAGACGGTGACAGCCCCATGGGCAGTTCAGATCTCTCTTTTCTCCCCAGGCCTCCGGATCCTGGAGAGAGCCCTGCAGACAAGCAACGCCATTGTGGAGGGCTGGGTGCCAAAGCAGCTGGAAAATGCAGCTGGGTTTTGCAGACTTCAGCACTTTCCCCTGCCAGAAGGGAGCTTGCCCCTGCCCCAGCTCTGCTGCCCAGGAAGGAGGCACCCCGTTATTTCTACCATTCTCTTCCCCTGTAGCTCACCCCGACCCCTAATGCAGGTCCCATACAAGGACATTGAGTCCCCACGGGATCTGGGTGCCTCAGGCTCCCCCCACACCCAGAAAAGTCCCTGAATCAGCAAAAGAGGTGATAAGGAAAACTGAGGCAGGGGAAGCGCTTGTCCCTTGCCTTGCCTGCACATCCCTTGCATGTCCCTGCACCGCAGCAGAGCGTTGCTGCCCCACTGCCGAGCTGGTCACAGCCACTCCGGTGTCGTGGCACCAGCGTGGGGTGAAACATGCATGGAGAAACCAAGAGGCACATTTGGTGTCCATGCAAGCAGCCAGCTCAGAAACCAGTCCAAAGGACTGGGGAGGGGGTGTCCCATAACCCACCTTCTGCCTGACCACGCTGCCAGTGACCGCAGAGCACCGTTTGTAAGCTGCTGGTGCCCTCTAAAGGGAGAAGAAAAGGGAAAAAAGCCCCAGCAGGACAGACACCCTGCTGCAAGACAGATGTCTTCTCCTTTGGAAACAAGGCATGGGTTTGGGGGGGCTCCTTCCACCAACAACAGCACCCCAGCAGTCGGGTCTTACCCCTGCTCCGACCTTGCTTGCAAGATGACAGGGTTGCAGAGCAACAGAGATGGATCATCAACACCCTGACGAGCACAAGAAAGCTGCAGAAACCCTGAGAGAGGCTTTAAGGGTATAAACTTGAGGCGGTTTTAATTTGCTTCTCGTCCTGGGGAGAGTCGTGCAGCTCCAAACGGTCAAAAACCCCCGTGTGCTTCATCGGGATCATGTTATTCCTCAACCCAGCAAGTTGCCACCCTGGCACATCACCTGCTGCCCGGGCCTGCCCATCTGCTTCAGCATCCTCAAACCCCTGCGCTATGGGATAAACACCAGAAAATGGGGCTGTTTGCTGGATCTGTGCTGCTTGGCAAGAGGGAGGGGAGATGCACCCACCCTCCTGGGCTGATGGAGAGCAGATATCATGGGTGCAAGAGCTCCAGGGAGGGGGCACGGACTAAACATGCTGATAATTCAGCCCAGTGCTTCAGCTGCAGTGGGGAAGGCTGTGCAAGGTGACGCTGCAGAGGGGCTTTCACCTTCCTCTACCTTCAACATGTCCTATTAAAGACATTTGGAAACGTGGCAAGGGTTGTCTGCACCACTGGGAGGCTGCTCATATGCTGAAAACATCTCAATTTCTCTTTGAATTAAAGGATTCCTGAAACAGGGTCACCAGAACTGGCTGTTCAAAATATCTCCTGGAAAGGCCAAGGTGTTCTTGGTGCCTTCACAAGAGTGCCGGGGAGGTGGAGGGCAAAGGAGGCTGGAAAGTGATTAAAACAGTTCTTACCTCTGTTACACTCGATGTAATGATTGCCAACATGGTTTGAAGCTTGGAAACCCACCCTGATGTTCTCAGGAAGGTTTCTTCACCATGGGATTCTTTTGCATCTGTTTCCATTTACTTGCCTGGACTTAAACCTTGCAGGGTGTATTTAGGCAACCCTCTTTTCCCTACCAGGCCCCAAATCTGTGCCGTGCCCTCCACACACCACAGCTCAGCACTTGAGGATATGCGAGGCAGTGACAAAGCATGTCCCAGGCTAAAAATAAACCCTGTGTTGGGTATTTGTGGTAAGATCACTTCCCCTGCCAGCTCCCTGCCAGGCAGCCCTTCTGGGGGACGCGGTGAGGGACAAGCCGTCTCCTGGGGAGGTGGTTTGGTAAATCCTGGGCTCTCTGTCTGCTGCCACCACGTTTGATGGACTGGGGAGAAGAGGTAGAGGTTTTCCTATGATGAGGAACCACCTTGTAGGGTTTGGTGCTTGGATCATGCCATGCATGAATTAAAGACCAGGGGGCTCTCTGTGTGCTGGGGTGGCTGGAAGGATGAGTTCATCTTGGAAGTCTTGGCCAGAGCAAAGGAAATAAGAAAGATTTATTTGCAGCATCGGCTTTGATGTGCGGGGGAGCTCCAGGGAGCTTCAAGGACAGGGTTATGGAGCTCCTCCAACATCGGCGGGGAGGGAGCTGGTGATGCTGAGGGGTCTCACAGGGATGTGAAAAGGCGATAAAAAGGCAAAAAAAGTCCTCACTTGGCATCTAAAATGATACACTCTGAGTTGGCCGCAGTCCAGAGCCATCAGCAAAGGAGGATTTGGGCTCGTCCACCCCAGGTGGTAACTGTGAGCTGGGGAGAGCCATCAGGGGTGCTTCACGAACCCCAGAAATCCCCCCACATCCCCCCAAGAGCTCCTGCGAGGGCGTAAGGGCCGAGATACCCACAGCCCCCCTCTACTGCACAAGGGCCAGGGAGGCAGATGTTCCATTCCCACTCCTGCAACATCCCTCCGGGTGCCTAAAAGCAATCTCAGGATCAGATCCTGGACCTGCAAGGGGTGACCCCGGGGAGCTGCTGACCTCCACGCAGCCTGACCCCCTACAATAAAGATCTCAAACCTCTGGTTTGATTTGGGGTCCATTGTATGATCCAGCACCCAGACAAGGACCTCCCCAGGACACCTCAGCAGCCACGTCAGGGTCAACATGCAAAGTCCTTCCAGGGAAGCAAATGAAATTTGGTGGAAATGGTGCCATTAATGAATTTTGTCTTATAGTTTAAATAAATAGATGTCTCTTGCTGCTTGCCCTTTGCACCAGCGACTCAAAGTGACTTTCTTCCTTGTGGCTGCTGCACACATCCTCCCCCACCCTGTAAATGCTGCGTGGTTGATTTTGGCCAAGGAACAAGCCCTAAAAAGCATGCACAACTCTGTCTCACCGTGAATGATGACCTGACAGGAGTTTAAAGTGATTTTAGTAATACATTAAAATACATGAGGACTTTTCTTGGTGTGTTAAACCCGAGCTTTTGAAGTGCTGCAGTAGTTAGTCCCCATCAGTTTGCTCTAACTGCGTGAAATGTGCTGGCTGGGGAGTGATGAGGAGATAAGTTTAAAAGGGTTATTTCACTTCAGATGTCAGTGAGTGGGGAAAAAAAGTCAATAAAAAGCTGCTAAAAAAACCATCTCTGGGTTTCCAAAATAGCTGCTACAAAGAGCCCCTCGCTGCTGGGGTACTTGTGTGTTTTCAGCCAAGCATGGGAATCAGACAGGAGGCTGGTGAGGAACCAGCCTGGTGGGAAAATGCTCGGGGATGCAGCTGGGGTGGAAGTGGGGTGAGGAGGTGAAGCCGCTCCTGTCCCCAGCAAGGCAGCGGTGCCGGGGCTGAGATGGCCCTCCTGCCTCTGTCCTCCCTCTCAGCAGCTCCGGGATGGTGTAGGAGATGGAGTTCTGCCTGTAATGGTGCAGAAGAGGGGTCAGGACCCCTTCTCCAGCCCCCTGGGCAAGCGGCACAGGCTGACACCTTTGCAAGGGTGCTCACTGGTGGCCCAAAGGTGCCAGACCCCTCATGGATGGGTGGCAGTCACCATCAGTGACAGGCTCTGTCTGTGCCCTGCCATGTCACCCACTTCAAAAATCACAGGAGAAAATAAGTCTTCTCAAATTCTCAGAGAGATGGGGATGAGTCTCTTGAGCCAAGGAACCAGTGCCAGGACAAGAGGGAAGGGCCTCAAGCTGCGCCAGGGCAGGGTCAGACTGGCTCTTAGGAAGTATTTCTTTGCAGAAGGGGTTGTTGGGCGTTGGAATGGGCTGCCCAGGGCAGGGGGGGAGTCCCCATCCCTGGAGGGGTTGAAGAGTCGGGTTGACCCAGCGCTGAGGGATCTGGTGGAGTTGGGAACGGTCAGTGTGAGGTTCATGGTTGGACTGGAGGAGCTTCAAGGGCTTTTCCAACCTCGATGATTCTGTGATTCTGTGCAATAAATTAAGCAGGGTTAAGGCTGCGATCTGCCCCTTGCTCACACTAGGACACTGTCCTACCAACCCTGGTATGGTTTAACCCTTCCTAATGTGCTCTTCAGGGAGCACAAGCCTTCCCAGAGGATAGAGGAATGAAGCTCCCCTTCCTCCTGGCAAAGCACACCCGCCCCAGACTCACTGTCCTTGTAGTCAGTCATCTTGAGAGTAGTTTTCTTCTCCCAATTTCTCTGGTAGCTTCTTGAAACCATGTCAAATTTGGCTGTGTGCAGCATCTCCTGTGGTTTGGAAGAATTACCCTGTTGGGTTTGCTTTGAACCAGACTGTGGTAACCTCCCATGGTGCTGTTCAGTTCTTCTGCAGGACAAGACAGTGGACAACCGACCACACCAACCCTCTACCCTGTCCCCCCCATTTTCTTTTCCAGGCTGATGGGCTCTAGCTTGCATGTCCATTTCTTGCACAGATGCCCTGTGGACCTCCAATGCTCCGATGCCTTTCCCTGAACCCTCTCCTGCTCCATCATCTCCTCCTGGAAGCAGGATGGTCACCCCACACACCGGCAGCAGGGAGGGCAACCCCCCCATTGGCTCCCAGTACTGCCTGCTCTGCTCTCCACTCATTTCCTAATTATTCCTGTGGTCTGATTTGGTTTTTTGACCCCTGTCAGCCACCCACCCACTGTAAACCCATGGTCTGGCTGCTGGGTGGAACTGCTGGGCTGGAAGCCCCTGGGTGATTCAGCAGCATCTTCCTCAGACACCCTCCTGCAGCCTTGTCTTCGTTACCCTTGATGATTTTGTGCCATCCACAGGCTCATCACCCCATCTGTGGCCACTGGTGACTATGCTGAAGTCCGTGTGCTCTTCCTCACCATTTCTCACCCCAGGTGACAAGGTCCTGGGTGATGTCCCCCCACAACAAGCAGAGCCCGGACCGGGGCAGAGCTGCCTTTCCACCCTCATGGGCAGAGGCCAAGTGGGGGCACTTTGCCTGCCAGACAGTCACCCCATCAAACCGAGCTAATCCCCTGCCTGTCCTCAATCTCTCAGCCCATTGATCGCCACAAATGGCAGGAGGAGCTGCGTGGTGGCCAGCTGCCCCCTCTCCTTAGAGGCCACAGACAAAGAGCATCCCTGCTACATGCGGGCAGGCCCCTTTGGCACACAGAGTCCGAGACAGCAACCAGCTCCCTCTCCTTTATTTTCCCATTGCTCCTCTTCCAACTGGAAAACCAGGTTTCCACCGAGGGCATCGCTTAGGCTCGGTACTCGAAAAAGCTGTCTCAGAGCTGTCTCTCCTGGGAGGTGACCCTCTTCCCTGAGGGGAAGGTCTGGTAGGTCCACAGGTTCACCAGTGACACCCGCAGCAAATGCCAGCGGGTCTTGGCGCTGAGCGGTGTGCTGGGGAGGAGCAGAGCACCAAGAATGGTTACAGAAGTTCAGGAGGCAGCAGGTACAGGCAGGAGTTACAGAGGTGTAGGCAGGGCTCAGCCTTAGGGGTGTGGTCCGAGGGCACTGGGGCACCCACAGCACCCACTGAACTTGTTCAATTCGACCTTGCACTGGGCTGATGCAACCCGTGACCTCCAGGCAACAAATATTAATGCAGGAACAGCTCTGCATGTTGGCATCACCCAGACAGGTTCAGTCACATCTGCATGAGGAAGGACCCTGGGGATGGGGAAGTGTTTGAAGGGATAGAGGGAAGAAACAGATGACTTTCAAGGCCACCACCACTCATGCCCCTTTGGGGACATGTTGTCTGCCCCTCCAGGAGCTGGTCCAAGTCAAATAATTTCTGTGGGCATGTAAGGAACTGAAGGAATTAATGCCTCAAACATTCATCGACTTAGAAAATCTCAAGGACAAATTGTGGCCTTTGTGATTAGTCTAAGGAATGAATTATCTGCCCAGGGAAGCGCAGAGTGTATCAAAGGGTGCACGGCTAAGCTCCCTTGCAGTCATATTGCCAAATTCCTTAGATAAGCCTCAAAGGGAGGAGACGTAGACTGAGTAAAACCGTATGTTCGAGGTAAGGCCTACACTCTAATTTATGACTATAGCCTCGAAGGAGAGCTAAAAGATTGATAAGAAAGATAGAGAACCGACACCAGATGGAGCTAATGGAGCTAATGGCTCAAGAAACAAAAACTGAGGAAAAGGTAAAGGTCTGGGGGGGAAATCATGACCACTGATTCGACTGGACAAAAGGGTTAATGCACCCCATTCCCCCCCAGCACACACACTGAGCTCACACTCCACCTTTTCCCCATCTCTCATGCAAATGAGTTCGTGGAATACCTGTCTCTCTTGTCTAGTATGCAAATCAGCTGATAAGATGAACTTAAAAGTTGACAGAAAACGTTGTTGGTGTGTACCCCCCACCCAGGATTACCGGACCCGAGACAACGCTGGATCCTTGGGTGGTGATTCGGGTTTCTTTGACTCTCTTTTTCTCTTTTCTTTCTCCTTTCCTTTCCTTTCCTTTCCTTTCCTTTCCTTTCCTTTCCTTTCCTTTCCTTTCCTTTCCTTTCCTTTCCTTTCCTTTCCTTTCCTTTCCTTTCCTTTCCTTTCCTTTCCTTTCCTTTCCTTTCCTTTCCTTTCCTTTCCTTTCCTTTCCTTTCCTTTCCTTTCCTTTCCTTTCCTTTCCTTTCCTTTCCTTTCCTTTCCTTTCCTTTCTTTTCCTTTCCTTTCAATTTATAAAAGACCACATCGCTTACTATCCTTTTCCAAGTTTAAGTTGTTTCTACGGCAAGTAAAACATTTTAACTGGTCGTTTGGTGTCATTTCACCTTAATTTAACCCGAGGGGATCACAGAACCGTTATGACTCTCTGGGCTCCCAGTCCGGGTCGGGTTGTGACAGGTCAGGGAGCAGCGAGGTCCTCAGCAACAAGGAGCAGAGGTATGTAGCAGCCAGTCAGGGTCAGGATCAGGTCTGGAGATGGTGGTCAGGGTCAGGCAGAGCCCAAGGGGCACCCAACAGTGAGGTAGGTCTGAGATCAAGCCCAGATCCAGGTCCAGGTTGGAGTGGAGGAGGTCCAAGACCAGGCCCAGAGCCAGCTGTGGCACAGCTGCAAATGGGGGCTGGTGGTAAATCTGTGGCTTAAAAACCTCCCAAAGGAAAGGAGGTGCCAGCCATCACCTCCAGCTTTGCTCACAACAGCTCTTATCAGCACCAGGACTGACCTTGGCCTCTGCCAGCTAAACTCCTGGAAGGGGGATGCACTCATGGGCCCAACAGCATCTGTCTTACTTCATCCACTTCCATTCATCGTTCTCATCCCACATATTTCTCTGCCTTGCCACAAGACAGGGCCTGGGTGAAGGACAGCCTCCCCCACTCCTGTTTGTTTTGTCTGGGCAGTGAAGGGCTGATAAGAAAGAATTAGCCAGCCTAGGTAGCCACAGCACACAGCCAGGATGAAGCGCTCCATGCCCGTTGATTAACCTCTCATTCAAGCAGCTTCTCTGAGCTCCACACCCAAAAATATGCAGATTCAGGGACTTCTAGGGCTGGTTGTAGCCAACCTTGACACTCACAGCCCCACCATGACTTCCCATCTTGCAGCAAGGAGGGTCCAGCTGCCTCCTGGGCTGTGCAAGAAGGAGAGTGGCCAGTGAGGCAGAGGCAGCATCCAGCCCCCCTGGTTGGTGTCTGCAGTGCTGTGGCCGGTCTGAGGTCCCTGTGCAAGGAAGTCACAGACATACAGCAGCAAGGGCCACCGAGATGGGCTGGGGAACATGACGTGGGCCGCACCTGGGGTACTGGATCCAGCACAGGAAAGACACAGACCTGCTCGAGCGGGGCCAGAGGAGGCCACGAAGATGCTCGGGGGGCTGGAGCACCCCCCTGTGAGGACAGGCTGAGAGAGTTGGGGGGTTCAGCTGGAGAAGAGAAGGCTCTGGGGAGACCTTAGAGCGGCCTCCCAGGACTGAAAGGGGCTACAGGAAAGGGAGGGGACACTTTTTATCAGGGCGGAGGGATAGGACAAGGGGTGATGGTTTTAAACTGAAAGAGGGGATATTTAGGTTAGATGTAAGGAAGAAATTCTTCCCTGTGAGGGGGGTGAGGCCCTGGCACAGGTTGCCCAGAGAAGCTGTGGCTGCCCCCTCCCTGGAAGGGTTCAAGGCCAGGTTGGACGGGGCTTTGGGCAACCTGGGCTAGTGGAAGGTGTCCCTGCCCGGGGCAGGGGGTGGGACTGGGTGGGCTTTAAGGTCCCTTCCAACCCAAACCATCCTGTGATTCGATGTGCAAGGAGAGGCAGAGAGCTGGGTTGTTCAGCCTCGAGAGGAGAAGGCAAAGGGGGATCTTATTTTTGTCTACAGCTATCTAAGGGCAAAGAGAGGATCTAGAGGATGTAGAGATGTAGGAGGCTGGAGGATGCACCTTGAATTTCGAGGTGCACGGTGATAGGAGTGGCGATGGGCACAAGTTACAACATAGGCAGATCCAGCCAGGTATAAGGAAAATATATGAAGATACTTTATCTGAAGCCCTGGAGGGTTTTTTTTTTTCTGGATTTTACACTCCTGATGAGCCACAGGAATAAAGCACTAGAGGGCACCCACGTATTTCTGCTGGCGGCTGGCTCCGGCTGCCTCCCACCGCAGCTCAGCTCCCGGTCCTGCCCTGGCAGCTCTGTGGGTGCCTTTTCAGCCCATGCCAGGTCCAGTGTAATCATCGCAGGAGGCCAGTGCTGTGCTCAGAGCTCAAGGCAAGAGGGAATTTTGGATGCCAGCTCTAACTCATGTCGGTTGAGAGGAACAGACTCCTCTGACAGCTCCTCTGGTCCTTGGAGGGTTGAGCAGGGCGGTGGGGGCTGTCAGTACCGTGGGTGTCCATCCAAAAGGGTGGTGGGACACGGTGCCAGGCTGTGCCACGGAGCATGTCGGCCACACACAGCCCACGGCTGTGAAGTTCAGCCCTCTCAGATGAGTTTACACAGTGGGGTGATGCAAAGTCTCTCCAGTGGAGTTTAGCTTCACTGTTCCCTGAATTTGGGCTGCGGTCTGTGCTACTCCATGTTTTACTTTCCCTTTATTCTTGCTAAAAATGATTTATGGCTGTTTCTTTCTATTTCCTATTGTGCTTTCAGTGCTGGGGAGAAATATCCAGCTACCCAATCCATGTTTTAGCAGTGCTACGTCTACTTCTGTCCACCTTCATGCTCCAGAGATGCTGACAAGCTCCCTCACACGGTCCCTCTGCAGCATCTGCCCTGACATCCCCAGGAGAAGCTCCCCAGTGCCTCTCTCAGCACGATGTTTTGGGGCTGCTCAACCCCTCTGCGTGCCAGCACGGTGCTGGGGGGGCTCAGATGTGACAAGTGAGGAGCTTAAATAGATTCTTCAAGCAACACTTCAGCATCTGCACTTCAGCATCTGCACCCCAGGCTGCATGCATGGGGCTCTGCGGTGTTTAAGTGCACATATTCCCCTTGCTGCAGGACTGCCATGTGCAGATCGGTAGCAAAGATGGTGGAGGAGAAAACAAAGACTGATGGTTTATATCTAACATAACCACAGCATCATCTGTCCTGGTTTGCAGCTCTGCCTGGGGATATGCTGGACCCCCTATTTTGGTGAGAGGTCTGTGAGTATGAGCTGTTCTGACAGCAGCAGTTTCGGGAGATCTCTAAGGTCTCAGGGATCCTGCTGTGGTTGTTTGTGTTGAAATTGTGAAGCTGTGCTGTCGGGTACAGCAAGGGATACAGCAAACAAAACCCACCCATGAGAGGCACCGAGGGCTGGATGAGAACCAACAACTACGTGCTGCCCCCAGGATAGCTGCTCCACCTTTTTGACCCTCTGCTCCATCAGGGCAACAGGTCCAGGGAGGATGAGGAATACCCACGAGCTTCACTCATCGATGTCTTTTTTTCATGAATGACTGTTTGAGCCATAGCAAAAAGGGGATTTTTGCCTTTCAGTTTTTACAACCTCCTCCCCTCTCCAGGACCCTGCATTGTGGAGGTACCTGGTGAGCAGAGGACTGGGTCCACCAGCTCCCTCCGAGGAGCCCCAGCACTGCCCATGCCCAGCCCAGCCTGGCCCTGGGGACGCAGGAGGTAGCTATGAGCCAGGGTTGGGGTTGCCCCATCAGTTCATGGCCATGGTGACTTGGAGACCTGTTTGTGATGGCTTGGGTGGCCAGTGGGCAACCTGGAGGTGGCAGCTGGACCTTTGGCCAGCTCACATGATTGGTTGCTAAAGTCATGCCTTTCCAGCAGCCACTTTGGTATATAATATTGAAGTAGAACTGTTGTAGCCTGTAGCTCTCCTCTGCCACACTGGAAAAGGTCCCAGGGAGCAGCAGACGCTGCGGGGAGTCCCACAGCAATGAGGAAGGGAGGAGACAGCCACAGAGCCCCCAGGATGCTGCTCCAGTTTTTGCCAGGGCTTTGAAATAAATAAACATCCAGGATTTCAAACACACAGCCAGGAGGATGCTTGCTTTTAAAAAAAGCCCCTGGGATTTCTAAGTTGGGAAAAATCCTCAAAGCCTGACATGCTGCCCACTGATTCTTTCCTTTCAGATTCATGTAGTTTCTTCTTCTCTCATTTTTCTGAGGACAGAATGTTTGGGTGAAGAAGAGAAGGAGGATCAGGTGTGGGGCTGACCCTCCCCCAGACCTCTCCAGTTTCATCCCACTAGTCCAAGCCCTGGGAATTGGGTGCCACCATGTCCTAGGGCCTGTCTGCCGGGACATCTCTACTCACAGGTCAAGTGGATGAGGAAATCTCTCCTTTTCCTTTGAGGGCAGCACAAAGTAGGGAATGAGGTGCAGTGTCCCACTCTTGTCCTGGTAAAACTCACGGTGCTGCTGGCTCAGCTGCAGACAAAGATAAATGTCCAGGTGTTTTGGCTGAGTTCAGGCTTGTTTTGGTTTTGTGACCACCTGAAACCACTTAAAATCAATTTTGGCTGCTGAGGCAGCATCCCTGCCTGCTGCCTGTGCATGGATTTCAGGCAGCGAGCCTCATTGTGTGCAGGCAGCAGAGGAGGGGTCAGCTGCCTGTAGCCACCCAGGATCCCCCCATGATCCCCTGTGTTCTCACCTGGTAAAACCTGCCCAGCTCCTGGGATCGGGCACCGTCCAGGCTGAAGTGGGTGGGCAGTGGGGTGCGTGGCCACAGGTCCTGGCATGCGGGCACGGTCTGGGGACCCTGGGGGTAGCTCATGGTGGTGTTCCCACAGGTGTTTCTGAAGGAAAACACTGGGTTTGGGATGTGCCTTCAACACCTGCATGGGAAATGTGGTCAGGAAGAGCCATGCTGGGGCTTTCCAGGAGGAGGGAGCTCCCTTCCCCTTCACAGCTCTGCAAAACACCCATGGGGGCCAGCACCTGCCTCTCTGGGTTTAAAGAATCCCACTTTAGCAAAAAAACCCACATTTGATGTACAGCCTGCATTTGAGGATAAACTCAAGGGATTCTGGTGGTGGAGGGAACGACACCGTCGTGACCCAGGACACGTTCAGTTTTCATTTTTCTTTTTAAGCAGCTTTCCTTGCATTTTAGAGGCGCCCCAGGCAGAGAGCTGCTGCTGGCAGAGCAGGGTCCCCCCCCACCCCGGCTGGCACCCGAGGAGTGGGAAAGGGGAGCAGTTGGTCCTTCTCCTGGCAGAAAACCAGCAGGAAGAGGGAGAATGAAGAGGACCCCCAGCACCCAGGAAAGGTCAGTGTGAATTCCTGGTGGCCTCACCTCCCAGGTTTAAGGCTGAGGATGTGATGCCAAACTCAACTCATTCCCACCAGGCTGGATGGGGAGATGCTGCAGAGCATCTCAGGGGACCAGTCCTCTGCTGGGATGGATCCAGATGCTGCCTCCCATAAAACAACCAGGAGCCTCTCCCAGTCAGGGAAGAGCCCCGCAGATGCCCCCTTTCCAAAACACGGGGCAGGGAATTCATCAGGACACGGCCGCTGGCTGGCCCTGAGAGCAGGGGAGGGCTGTACAGACTCGTTTCTACCACTCCATCTGCCCCACAAAGACATTATTTGGATCTTCCCTTAGCTCCTTGCACCCTCAGAGCTGAAAATCCAGTTATCACTAATAATGAGTAGGAAAAAATAAACTGCATTCCCCCCTTCAGCCACCCCAGAGAGCTCATAGGACTCCCTGTGTGCTCCCAAAGAGTGGAAATATGTCATTATTCTCCCTCCACCTTCTCAGCAATTGGTTTTCCTGCAAAGCCCGGTGTGCCCAGACACTGCAGCGTCGGTGGAAACCACTTCTTTTCGCCAAGCAAACTCACCCAAGGCATATTGGAGTTAATTTTGCTGCAGTCTGAGCTGCTCTGCCTAGAACCTGACACCAGCGTTTCAGCTGGTGCAGGAGACCTTGGCTCTGAGCGCAGAGCTGTATCATTCTGCAAAAGCCAGGAGAAAAGGAATATCTTAGGGAAAAAGAAAGAAATACAGCCCTTTCGCCTTGCTGCCAGGGCAGAGAAAGCAGAGCTGTTGAAGAAAGGAGACAACTGAAGGTGAAAATCAACAATGAACTATTTAGCGCATCCCCTGGTCAATGAGACCCTGGGGCTCGCTGAGCTCTGTGCCCCCCTCCCCAGAGATGCTGCAGAGGTTGTTTTTCAAATTCATGTGGATAAAACCACTGTCCTGCTGCCTGTCCCCACAGGGACTGGGCTCGGTGGCCCCCGCAGCCCCTGTGCTGAGCCCAGGCCCTGCCCAGTCCTGCTGCAGGACAGCACTAACCCCCAGCAGACACCCCAGGTATGAGCACAAGTTCATTTGTATGCCAGACAGCAAGATCCTGATTAACATTCTGGGGTAAATACAGCACAAAAAAAACATCTTTCCCAGGAAAGTGCATTATATGTGAGTTTTTTCTGGCTGGCCCTGCCCAATTCCAATTGTGTAGCTTGAACATACAGGACGAGAGAGCCGTGCCGGCCCGTTCCCTCTGGTTTAACAGCCAAATAATGAGCATTTCTGTGGTCTGAGCCTCTTGATGTGCAGCTGCTGACACTGCCCTGTGATGCTGTTCACCTCTACTGGTATCAACCAGATCCAAAGCGAAGCAGTAAATAAAACTATTTGATATGCAAGTACCCTGTTGCTTGCCACTCTCCACTGTGCTGGGAGTATTTGTGTGAACAGGTACAGGCAGTAAAAAATGTGGCATGTGATTTAAATGTGCAAGCACCCACGGAGCCAGAAAGGTCCCTGGGCTGCAGAAGAGGATGGAAGAGGAAAAGTGAGAGATTTGGCAGCAAAGCTGCTTTGGGGTTGAAGTGGTGAGATGTTGACTGGGAGTGGGGTGTCAACCAGAGCGCTGGATGGCTGAAAACGGTGCTCTAAAAAGGCCAGAGAAAAAACTATATATACATATATATATATTTAAAAAAAAATAAATATATATCTTCTACAAATATAACTCTGTCTGTAAGGGAGAAATGGACTCCAGCAGCTCGGAGAGCAGCAGCGAGAGGGATGGATGCATTAAACTGCAACAGGGGAGGTTCAGACTGGACATGAGGAGAAAATTTTCCCAGCAAGAGTGGTCAGAGAGTGGAATAGGCTGCCCAGGGAGGGGGTGGAGTCCCCATCCCTGGGTGTGTTTAAGGGCCGTTTGGATGAGCTGTTGGGGGATGTGGTGTAGGGGAGAACTTTGTAGAGTCGGGCTGAGGGTTGGACTCGATGATCCCGAGGGTCTTTTCCAACCTGAATGATTCTGGGATTCTGTGATGCCAGACACACACGTAACCCCCCCAGCAAGGAGCCGTCCTGGGTGCAGGGGACAGGCAGCCTTGGCACTCGGGCTGGCTTGATACCAGGGAAAGCTGCCAGGGACAGGCACTGCCCACGAGGGCAAGGGCTGCCTGGGGCAAGGGCATCCCCCGGCAGTTTGGACCAGCCCTGGCTGCAGCAGGAGTCTTGGCTTATGCGAAACAAAAGGAGATATGAAAGAAAACAAGAGAGGAGGGAGAAAATATGTGATGAAGATGGGAAGGGGCTGGGCAAGCTGCCTCACCTGGGAGGGCAGCGGGAGGATGAGCTGAAACTCCTTGCGACTCGCTTGGGAAGAGACATTTGGGATCTATCGGGGAGAGGAAAAGCCCCCCAAGTCCTTCCAGCAGCAGGGGGTGTTTTAGCAGGGTGCACTTGAGAAGCCTGCCTCGCTCAAAGGCTGCATGCATTATTCACCGCCCTCGTGCGATATGCATGAGGAGGTGAGAAAATCCGCCGCTCTGTCCCTCTGCAACCACCGATAAAGAAGACAACCCCTGACCCGTGTAAAACATCCCGAGGAAACATGAAGACGTGGGGTTGCAAGGGCAGAGCCGTTGGGAGATGGAGTCCCTGCGGTGCCTGGCTCTTCCAGCCAGTCTTAAATGTAGTCTTATAATTGGAAGGGGGGGGGGGGGGGGGACATGGGGCAGGGTGCAGGATCTGTGAAGGGTGGAGAGTTTTCGGGTGGGATTCAGGACCCGTGAAGGGTCCATAGGCAATGTGCAGGACCCATGAAGGGTGCAGGGGTTTTTGGGGGGGTTGTAGGGTCTGTGAAGAGTGCATGGGGCAGCGTGCAGGACCTATGAAGGGTGCAGGGTACAGGGTGCAGGATCCGTGAAGGGTGAGCGACTTTTGGGGCGGGGTGCAGGACCCATGAAGGGTGCAGAGTCCATAGGGCAGGGTGGGGGGCCCTGGGGTACAGGTCTGGCTGTGCTCAGCCCCTACCCGTGTCCGGGCTGTGGAGGGTCCCTGTGCTGCAACTGCCCCTAGAGCTGTCCTGTTTGCTTCTGCCTCACCCAACTGGGTCACAAACACCATCACCGGGCAATGGTGGGAGCCCAGCACCACCCCGGCACCCCTTGCACCCCCCAACATCCACTCTTGAACATCCTCTACACCCACCCCAGCACCCTCTGCCTGCACCCACCCTGGCACCATCACCTGCACCCCTCCTTGACAACCTCTGCACCCCCCACCCTTGACCCACCTGCTGCGGGGGATACAGAATTGTCCCCAGATTTGCATTTTTAGACTTTTTGGTTTTTTTTTTTTCCCCCAGCTCCTTGTGTAAGGGGAATAGTGGGCTCTGTTCCTGCCCCAGGAGGGCAGCTAGGGACCTGTCCTGGAAAGCTTTTGGGAAGGGTCAGTTGCTTATAAAAAAAACAACGTAAAAAAAAAAATAATTGCACACACAGATCTGCATGTTCTATTAAAATAATCCTTCTAAAATGATCTTGCTTGTAAAGAGCACTGGGAGGTGCAGGAATTGGAGGGTCTGTTCTTGATTTGCATCTAAGCTCTGAGATATTTGAAATAAATTTTTAAAAAATAGAAGAAAAAAAAAATGAAAAGGAAAGAAAATAGAAATCCAGGGGCTTTTGATAGCCACCCCATGCTAGGATATTACAGTGCCAGCTCTGGGGAAGGTCTCCCAGACACCTTCTCTCCTGGTTGGGTTGTGCAGCTGAGGTGGGTGTTGGTCTCAGTGGATTGTGCAGCCTCAAGTTTCAACATTTCCAAGAGCCTCATGACACTGAGTTCCTGGAGGATGGATCTGCTGTGGAGTCGATGGGATGTTCCTGGGTCGAGCTGAGCATCCCCCTGAGCGGGACCCTGTGGCTCAGTGGCTGAGCTGGCCTGGCTCCTGCTGCCGTCTTCTCTAGTTCCCAGTGAGATGTGGATTCAGCCACCGTGGGACTGGGGAGAAACTGGGAGGGGTGGGATCCATCGCATGAGAATTTGCTGCAGGCATGGTAGACCCCACGCAGAAACCCACCGTGTGTCCTCTCTGCAGGGCGGACAGTTGAGGGAAGCTCAGTTTGCTAATTGAGCTGAATTCAGGAAAACGGGAAAACCTCTGTAACAGAATTTAAAATAATAATAATAATAAAATTCCACCCATTGAGAGCTGCTGCATTGCTACAGCTGCTGAGTAGCAAGTACAGCTCTGGCATTTAAGGAGTGAGAAGGTTGTCTGGCTCACTGCGGGCTTGCGATCCGGCATCTGCACGGCTTTCCAACCCGTCTCGGGGGATACAATGGGGAGATGAGAAAGTAAATGGAAAACGATGCAAAAGGCCAAATGGATTTACCAAAAGTCAGTCCTGCTAGACAGACTAGATTGCTTTCTTTGAAAACTGCTGATCTTCCAGCTGGGAAAGGGAGCTGGACAGAAGGAGCGAGAAGATAACCGTGACCAGGGTGAGGCTGCAAATAGCCAAATGCTCCTGGCCACGGGACCCGTGTGGGTCAGCAATGGCTTTCCAACAGCGGTCACAGAGGCAGAAACCTCTCAGGCTTTTAATGGAGCTTGTTTTTGGGAGGAGCATTGTGCCAGGGTGCTGGAGGGGCTGTCGCAGAGCTGCTGAAGGTTTGGGTTCCCCGACGTTGCCTTTATCTACCTGGAAATGATGCTTTTGGATGGGCTGCCAGGGAGCCCTAGTTAGGGTATCTCCTCTGCAGATCCGAGGACTAGAACAAAGCCTGGGATTCTCCCTGCACACACAGACCAGCTCAGCCCTGCCAGGAAACCCCAGGCAGAAGTTCCAGCTTCTCTGGAAATGAGTGAGGGTCTTGTCATGGCTCCAGTGGGAAGACATCACTCCAGGAAACAGCCTCAAACTGCTCAAGGGGAGGTTTGGATTGGATATTAGGAAAAATTTCTTCCCCGAAAGGGTTGTCAAGCGTTGGAACAGGTTGCCCAGGGCAGTGGTGGAGTCACCATCCATGAAGGTGTTTAACAGATGTGTAGATGTGGCACTTAGGGACAGGGTTTAGTGGTGGACTTGGCAGCGTGAGGTTAACGGTTGGACTCGATGATCTTAAAGGTCTTTTCCAACCTAAATGATTCTACAATTCTGTGACAGCAGCACCTACAGTTACTAAGGGTGCAGAGCTCACGCCTGTTCCCTGCATGGCTGCACCAGGGTAGGACACTCGGTCCAGAAGATCTCATGAGGACTCCTTGCAAGAACTGATTTACACAGGAAAATTTACTGATTTGCCTCAGATTTGGCATTCCTGCTTTCTTAGCAAGCCCTGTTACTTGCTCACACTCCTGCTTATGTGCAAAAACTGCCTCCACAGCATTTTCCCCCTTTTTTTCAGAGACCGATACACACATACAGAGCCGCCCACTGCAGCACTCAAAATTATAGATGATGCTGTGAGGCAGCTTTATGCCAGAAAGACTCACTCATGACAGTTGCATCCCTGAAATTCTTTAAAATGAAAGAGACTCGACCTCAGGGGGGGACGATGGCAGGTGGAGAGAGACTTGCAGTGGCAGAGCCAAGCTCGGGAAGATCTGGGAATCTGAAAGATGGAGTCTGTGAGTGGAGGGATGAAAGACAGCAGGGGACAAGGGATGCTCCCAGCCCTTTTTCTGCTCATTCCTTGGCCCCGGTTACAGCAGTCATGAGTAAATCTCTTGGATGCTCTCCAGGACACAGCCACTGCTCCATGGGGCAGTTCATCAGTGGGGGCTTTACTTCCCTCTGTGTGGGGCTAAATTAGTGTGACAGCTCTCCAGGGAGCTGTGGTGTAAGTGATACTTGTGAAGCACTTGACAGCTCCCCAGGAAAAGGGCTGGAGAAGCTCCAGAAAGGTGCTTTGGTTCGGATATTTGCCCTCCATGAGGGTCTCCCTGTTACTCACCCTCCAAGGGTCTAGCTCAGTTCTTGCTGTTGGGGCAAAGGGACTGCACGAGGAAGAGTGGGGCCAAAAAAAAGTGAATCCAGTGGGAAATGAAGAAATGCACATTGCTGTCCCTCAGGGCAAGGAGGCTCTGGCACCCAGACTTACTCTGAGAAACATCTGCATTGCAGGAGAAAGGTCTTTTCTGCTCATTTTTGTCATGCCTCCAGCAACAGCCCCTTTGCTGCCCGGCCAGGGCTCCCCTCTGGGCCGATGCTGATGGAAAAGCTCGTTCAGTTGCTGCTCCTGTCCTGCAGGATTCGGGACTTCAGCTGCCGATGAGAGAGAGGACCAGCGCAGCCACCGGTGACCTCGGCACAGTGGACCCAGCCTGGGAATCTGCAGAGCTGAGCGCTGCAGGCTTGGAACAAGTAAATAAGGCAGCCCGGAGGAAAGGGCAGATGATACTTCTCTCAGCAAAATCACCCAGTGGAAAATGAAACCTCGAGCAGAGCTGCTGCATGTGCCGGCTCCAGAGCTCTCTGATAAGGATATTTTCCACATCGGAAAGGAGCCCATCAGCCAGAGCTGCAGGACTGGGCTCTGCTTCCCCTCCACCCGCTGCTGCACTGCCCTGCCAGCACCGCTGCCCTGCCAACACACTGTCCCCAAAACACACTGTCCCCCAGCACACTGTCCCCAAAGCCTGCTGAACCCAAAGCACTCTGTCCCCAAAGCTCATTGTCCCTAAAGCACGCTGTCCCCAAATCACATTGTCCCCAAAGCATGTTGTTCCCAAATCACACTGTCCCCAAAGCACACTGTCCTCAAATCACATTGTCCCCAAAGGATGCTGTCCCCAAAGCACACTGTCCCCAAAGCTCACTGTCCCCAAATCATGCTGTCCCTAAATCACACTGTCCCCAAAGCTGATTGTCCCCAAAGCACGCTGTCCCCAAATCACACTGTGCCCAAAGCTCTTTGTCCCTAAAGCACGCTGTCCCCAAAGGATGTTGTCCTCAAATCGCATTGTCCCCAGATCATGTTTTCCCCAAAGCTCACTCTCCCTAAAGCACACTGTCCCCAAAACATGCTGTCCCCAAACAATGCTGTCCCCAAATCACATTGTCCCCAAATCACACTGTCCCCAAATCATGCTGTCCCCAAATCATGCTGTCCCCAAAGCATGTTTTCCCTAAAGCTCACTGTCCCCAAATCACACTGTCTCCAAAGCTCATGGTCCCTAAATCCCACTGCCCCCAGTCACGCTGTCCCCAGAGCACACCTGGAAGGAAACTGGCCTTCTTCAGGCCGTGTCACTGCAGCCTGGATCCGCTCGGGCCACGGGGCTCCTGGGGATTTGGCGCAGCAGCCTGGCTGGCACGAGAAGAGAAACATAACACAGGAAAATATACAGCTCTGCGTACGCACACGGGCACTTACACAATATATTATCATCCCCCGCCAGCATTTAAACATCCCTCAGAGCCCATTCCAGAGATTCCCGTTGATGAAAGGGGTCAAAATTAGTCCCCACGGGCGATGCATTTGTCCGACTCTCAGTCAACACAAAAAAACGGGAGAAGAAAAACACAACAACTTTCTGTAATTAATATAAAGGATTTTAGTGCTTTGACAAATGGGGAGGCTGATATGATTTTTCCAAGCGTGGGAAGAGAAGAGCTGGAAAAAAAATAGAAAAAAAGAGTTAAGAAGAGAAAATTTCATTAATTTTGGATTTAATGTTCTGTAGAATCATCACAAGACTATTGCTTCAGCGTGTGCAATTGGATTTATTTTAATGGGATACTGGTGCTGTGGGGGGTGCACGCAGAGGGACTACTTAAGGCCTGATTCTGCTGTGGCAAGAAGTCCTTTCCCTCTTGCCTTTGGTGTAAACCCATAGTAAATAAGCGGAATCATCAGTGATTCAGAGGTGGGTGTGTGATTTTATTCACATGGAGCGATGTGAAAATTGCAGAGACATTGTGAAAAACTGAAATTAATGTTTATGAAGGGCATTTTCTCATCCTGCTCTGTTAATCACAGCAGGCCTCTTTAGCTCTCAAGCTGGAGAGAACATTTTTAACCCACCGTACCTTGACAGCCCTCGTGTTTTGTTGACTTGGCTGCAGTTGGGTTCCTATGTTCATCTTCATTATCCAATTTTCAGGTATAATGGGTTGATCTTCCACCATCCAGGAGAACATTGAGCTCTAGAGGTCTCCTTGGCTATGACCAGAGAAATTTGGCTGGGTTGTGCCGTCCTAAGAGGATGTTTACATCCCGGAGCTGAAGGGCAGTAGTTTCTTGCACTGCTTTCGGCCCCCACAGCCACCAGATCACAACCAGATTTAACACACCGTATCAAAGACCCATGTGTACATCATCTTCTGCCTTGACTTCTTCTTTCTTGCTTTGCTGCGTCTCTTTATTTAAGTTTGGGAGTAAAACTGTGGGTTACCACTCCCCCAGAGCCCTCCACCTGTGCTTCTACAGTAGGAACAGTTAAATCATGTCTGGGATTTCATATAAAATAAAATCAGGGAGAAAGAAGTCACGATCCTTATCAGATCCTTCAGGCTGGTGTTTTCACAGTGGCCATCGAGCATCACTCACCAAACCACACGTCGCAGCTCTAAGTGACCCATCCTCCTGCCGCTTGCAATGAGTATCTTTAGTCAACACCCCTTACACTGGATTTTTTTACTTAGTTATCTACTTGATGATATTGAGTAAGAGGTTTAAAATTAACTGTAGGATGCAGAAGGTGTTTTCTGTGGTACTTGTGCTTCTGGGGCAACACGGGTTGCTTTGAAGGCACCTCTTAGAAACGCTGGTGTAATTTGCTCTCGACCCGAGTGAATTTGAGAAGCGGAGCTGGGGGAGATGGAGGTGAGGACATGTTCTGCTGGATCACCTGAAAAGATGAGCAGTATTTGACCGAGGGGCTTCACCTGGCTGTTATGTCCCACCGGAGCTGCTCGGTGACAAGGGGCAGAGCAGCACTCGGGTTGACATTCGTCCAGCTGCACAGCAGGGGAGAGCCAAGCACCTGAAACAGGTCAAGATAAGTTAAAATATGTTGCAAACCCCATGAGAGCTCCTCCGAACAATCACGATAAATGCCAGGAAAATCCTCATTGCTCGTAAACTCCTGTTTTTTAGCCAGAGTGAAGGCAGAAGGGTGAAAGGGGTTGCAAAAGCAGCACCAGCCTGGGTGGCTCAGCTGAGAAAGACCAACTAGGGATGAAAAATGCTGGTTTAGCAGGACCAGACATACTGGACCACCTCCGGCTCATGCCTGGCCTCATCTCCCGAGCTCTTGCTCAGGCCCAAACTCTTGTTCTCATGATGTGGACATGCTTGGGCAGGGCTGCACCTTCCCCTCCCGATATTATCCCAAACCTGCCTTTTCCTGAGCTCTCAGCAACAGTCGGCTGCCCTCATCGCCACCTCCTCCCTCGTGCTACGGCACCCTCACACCTGGGCCATGCTGCCAGGAGATAATTATCAAACCTAACGAGAAACAGCACACACCAGTAACCCCCCGAGTTTCTTCACAATGACCTTTTCCACTGGCAGGAGGAGCCCAGACTCTCTTACAGAACCTGAGGTGGTGGATGGAAATAGATGTCTTATTCCCAGTGTTTTATTATTTGTTTGTGAAGGTTTCACTCTCACTTCTCTCTCTCGGATGATGCTGAAGTTCTCCTGGGTTCACACTTCACCACAGGTGGATTGATGGTCGTTTGGATGAGCTGTTGGGGGATGTGGTGTAGGGGAGAACTTTGTAGAGTCGGGCTGAGGGTTGGACTCGATGATCCCAAGGGGCTTTTCCAACCTGAATGATTCTGTGATTCTATGATTTTTCCTGGAAGTGCCCAAGAAGGAAAGGAAGATGTGTGAGGCTCAAAGACCCTTGTCTCCAAGCTCTTCCTTTTCCCAAACCCATGTGTTAATCATCTTCCTTAAAATAAAGGACAAGTTTATTTGGGCCTCGTGTTTAGTTGCAAGCCTACAGGCAAGACCTGCTCCTAATTGAGCTCAGAATTCTGGATGGTAAAGCTGTCACTTATGTCTGGAAAAGCCACTTAATTCTGTTGAGGGTCAGCCTAGAAGATGGCAAATGTGGATGTGCCCTCTCTGGAAGTGTCCAAGGGCAGGTAGGTAGGTGGGGGGGGGAAAGGGGAAAGGGGGAAAGGGAAAGGGGGAAAGGGGAAAGGGGGAAAGGGGAAAGGGGAAGGGGGAAAGGGGGAAGGGGGAAAGGGGAAAGGGGAAGGGGGAAAGGGGAAGGGGGAAAAGGGGAAGGGGGAAAGGGGAAGGGGAAAGGGGAAGGGGGAAGGGGAAGGGGGAAAGGGGAAGGGGGAAAGGGGAAGGGGGAAAGGGGAAGGGGGAAAGGGAAGGGGAGAGGAGGGGAGAGGAGAGGAGGGGAGAGGAGAGGAGGGGGGGGGAAAGGGGAAAGGGGAAGGGGGAAAGGGGAAGGGGGAAAGGGGAAGGGGGAAAGGGAAGGGGAGAGGAGGGGAGGGGAGAGGAGAGGGGAGGGGAGGGGAGGGGGAGGGGGCGGTGTCGCTGCTGAATAATTCCGCGCTGGGCGGAACATACACACACACACACACTCTCTCACTCTCACTGCCCGCCCTGCTCCGCTCCCCGCGCATCGTACCGCGCCCCGCACCATGGCTCTGCTGCTCCAGCTCCGCACCGTCTCCGGCCTCCGCGGCAAAGCCGATCGCATCGCCAAAGCGTCTTTCCGAGGTAAGCGGGGAAGGGGTGCAGGGGGGGGACCCGGGGATGGGCTGCTCCCTGCCCGCCGCCGCCACCCCCTGCCTCAGTTTCCCCACCGTGCTTGGGTTGGGAAGGGTTGGGGATGCGAGGCTGCCGGCTTTAAGGGTTGCCCATCCCTCCCTGTGTGGGGCATGAGCCCCCCCCCCCCCCCCCCCCCCCCCCCCCCCGATTCGAGCGGCTCTCCTGGGGTCCCCTCTGCCTGCCTGCACCCCGCCTGGGACCCTTCCGCTTCCCCCCCCACCCCCGTTACCTCCCCCTCGGGCAGCCCCTGGGGAGGGGGACTCATCCCAGGGAAAGTGGGTGAGGTCCCGGGGTGACAAACCCACCCCGGGGCGGGTTGGGGTCCTGCCGGAGGGTCAAGGGTTTGGTCACAAAGGAGGCGTCACGGGAAGGGCCAGGAGGAGAATTTCCTTGTGCCGGGACGCGGCGTGTGCCTGAATTTCTTCTAAGGATGCTGCAGCTTTGGTTTCCCTGCCCGGATCCGCGCCAGCTCCAAAGCTTTCCAAGGGAAGCTGCAACAGGAGCAAAAACTCTCCGGGGAGGGGAGGGGGGGGCGTCCCCTCAGTAGCACCCAAACCTTGGGGGAGGCTCGGTGTGAGCCGGTGTTTCCGGGAGCCCCCGGGCAGGCAGAGGCAGGGTGGGATGGTTTGGCAGCTCCGGGAGTCAGGAATTAGCAACCCCCTTCTCTCGGCAAACGCGCCGCGGGGGGGGGGGGGGGGGGGGGTGGGGGGGATTTTCATCACCTCCCACCTGGGCCAACCAATGCTGCCTGAAAGGGCCTCCCCTGCACTGTCGTAACGACCGTAGTGTCATTAAAAAGGCCTAATTAGCCCCTTACTTCCCTGTCCCGGCTGCCCAGCATCAGCACAGGGAAGTTAAATAATCTCTGTGGGAACCGCTCTTGTACCCCCGGGTGATGGTGAAGCCTGGAGTGGTCCCAGCCCTAAACCACCCTCGGTGAACCCCCACAACCTCCCCTGGCACCAGGGAGGGGGGATCTGCCAAAGGCCACCGCAGTTTACCCAGAGAGCCCCGTGAGGACCCTCATTTCCAATCCTGAGTGTGTCTGACCCCAAGCCTGGCACCCAAATCCCCGTCAGACGGGCAGGATCTGTCCCTGCTTCGACATTTTTGTGTCAAGAGCCCCTGCGAGACCCGACAGTCCGACTGGTGGGCGCTGGGAATGACACCCACGTTGAGGTGCTTTGGGATCAGCGCTGCGCCTGCTGTGCTCCCGCTGCCCCCACCCTCTCATGCTCCTGCCTGTTCCCTTGTCCCAGCCCTTACGGGACATTTCTCCAGGGCCCCCCATGATCTCATCTCCATCATCTTCCCAGGCGTGAGCTGGCTCCTGCGCGGTGCAGGATTGCCATCGCCGTCATGCAGTTCAGGGAGGACAACACTGAACTTCACAGTCATGTTTCCTTCCCCGGTGCTGAGCCATGAGGAGCTGGGCTCCTCGGGGACATAGACTGGCTCTCAGGAAGTATTTCTTTGCAGAAGGGGTTGTTGGGCGTTGGAATGGGCTGCCCAGGGCAGGGGGGGAGTCCCCATCCCTGGAGGGGTTGAAGAGTCGGGTTGACCCAGCGCTGAGGGATCTGGTGGAGTTGGGAACGGTCAGGGTGAGGTTCATGGTTGGACTGGAGGAGCTTCAAGGGCTTTTCCAACCCAGATGATTCTGGGATTCTGTTCCAAGGAAGAAATTTGGTGTCATCTTCGAGGACAGCTGGGTTGGGGTTCAGAAACTTTTTTCCTGGTAGTTTGCTGCAATCAACTTCTGTACAAGGAGGGGGTTTAGTCTCACGCTGTGAATGCTGCAGGTATCACTGATACGGATGCCTCTTCCCCTGCTCATCCCAGAGCTCATGACTGGGAC